>NC_089584.1:9606999-9706820 GCF_019320115.1 Miscanthus floridulus
GAAGGAGGGGGAGGGGGAGGGGACACCGGCGTGCCACCCCTTGAGGGCGGCCGTCGCCACGCCGAGGTCTGAGCACCGCCGAGGTGTGCTCGTGCCGCCGCCCTATCCATTTCGGGAGATCGGGAGTGAAAGGATCAAGATGCCCAAGAGGGGGGGTGAATTGGGCTAATTCTAAATTTTCTTGCAATAATCAAATCCTACGGATAGCCCAATTAACCCCTTGTGCCTAGAAAAGTGTTTATATCAAACTAATGCACAACAACCTCTCAACCTAAGTTCCAAACTTACTCTAGCAAGCAATTCTTATGGAAATGAAAACAAGTATTGAATTGCTCAAAGTAAATGCTCAAAGTAAGTGCTCAAAGTAAATAGAGAGAGAGAGAGGAACGCGGCGATGTTTTGCCGAGGTATCGGAGAGTCGCCACTCCCCACTAGTCCTCATTGGAGCACCCGCGCAAGGGTGTAGCTCCCCCTTGATCCGCGCAAGGATCAAGTGCTCTCTACGGGTTGATTCTTCGACACTCCGTCGCGGCGAATCACCCAAAACCGCTCACAACTTGAGTTGGGTCACCCACAAGCTCCGCCGGGTGAACACCAAACTCCCAATCACCACCAAGCCGTCTAGGTGATGGCGATCACCAAGAGTAATAAGCACGAACTCTCACTTGACCACGCGAAGCCTAATGAGAAGATGGATGCACACTTTGCTACTCTTGATTTGCTAGTGAGGCTACTCTCTTGGATTCTCGAATCACAAACACCTCACTAGGACCTTGCTCTTTTTGGCACTCACAAACGTGTTTCTTAGCTGTTGGAATGAGCAAAAGATACTCCACTCATGAGTGGAGCTTCTATTTATAAGCCAGCCTGAAAAACGAACCGTTATGAGCTTCTGCGGGATGACCGGACGCTCCGGTCGTGATGACCGGACGCTCCGGTCAGTTCAACCCGCGAACCAGTTTTCAAGTGATGACCGGACGCTGTCAGGGTCCGGTCAGTACTGACCGGACGCGTCCGGTCGCTCTTGGATGCTTACTGTAAACGACCGGACGCTGGATACACAGGGTCCGGTCATATTGACCGGACGCGTCCGGTCACTCTTTTCCAAGTCTAGACCCTTACTGGAGTCGACCGGACGCTGGCCCTCAGCGTCCGGTCACATGACCTCCCAGCGTCCGGTCACACCAGACTTGATCTTCTCGGTCAAATGAACTGACCGGACCCTGCGGCCAGCGTCCGGTCGCACCGGAGCCAGCGTCCGGTCAGTATTTGACCCTCCATTCACTTCCAACTTCCGAACATATGTGAATGAAGTTTGCTCCAAAGGATCTTAGGCATTCATAGGAGCTACCTAGAGCTAGTTTTAACAAGTGTGCACCACACCTAACTCACTAGACTCAACTAGGTCAAGCTACCCGTTCATACCCCCCTTCATAGTACGGCCAAAGGAAAAACAAAGTCCTAAACTACTCTAAGTGTCTCTCCAACTTCAATCGACACTTAGAACTAGTTATCCTTAACCTTGTCGTCCATCCTTTGAAAACCGAAACGATTTCCATCGTAGGGGCATGACAACCTCGATTGCCCAATCGATCTCTATTACCATGACCTAACTTAATTGCCTCTACAAAACACACGTTAGTCATAGTAATCTTGTATTGACATTAATCACCGAAATCCAACTAGGGGCCTAGATGCTTTCAATCTCTCCCCTTTTTGGTGATTGATGACAATACCACCTCGAGTATGTTATGGAGTGAGGTTTTTGACGGGCTTGGTTCATATAAGCTTTTGTCAATAAGAACAAAAGAGTTAGTCAAGCTTATATGACCCAAGCCAAAACAATGTACTCAAAGGATATGAATTGAGCATGAGTACCAAAATCAAAGCTCATTTGCTTCGAAGTGTAAATGCGGAAGCAAAAGCAAATGAAGCATTCCACAAGTGATATGAAATAGAGATAAAGCAAAGTAGAAGTCACACATGTCAAATATCACAACCACGTAGATAGCACTATCACATATATATAATAGTATGCATGATAGTAAACACACGAATGCATAAGTAATAGTGTATCACACAAATAAAACTCCAAAAGTATATAATAAGCTAATACTAGATAACTCCCCCTGAAACTCGCTCCCCCTAAGTCTACATACTCAAACCCTCTCCCCCTTTGGCGTCAAACACCAAAACCTAGGGGTCGGACGGCGGGGCTGCAGCTGAACGAGTCAGGGCGCTGAGGTACGTGGAGCAAGATGGAACTGGGCGCCATCATCATCTGACCCTGAGCTCTAAACTGACTGACCCTCTAAAGCAGGAAGTGTCGCTGAAGCGGTCTGGGTCTAAGCTGGTGCTGCCTGTGAAGCTGCAAGTATGTCTGTCGTAGGATCTGACGAGGCGACAGACGAGGGGAGCCGCTGAGTAGTCATGATAGCTGGAGCGGCTGTAGACGGACCGGTAGTATGCATGTGAGGTGGGGTAGGCATGCCGATCAACTCACTGAATGATGCTCCAAGACTCCTGGAGACTGACGACTCAGGCATGAATAGTGAGGACGTCTGCTCTGGTGAGAAACCCGTGTGATAAGGAGTGAACTGCGGGGCTACACCAGGTGAAGCTAACCACTGGGACACCTGTACAGGAGGTGACGGAAACTGAGCTGGAGGCTGTCCCTGACTCTGAAGCCCGATGGGCTGTACTGCTGGAGTCATCGAAGTGGTAGGAGGCTGTGCAAGCTGGGGCGAAGTCTGTGGCAGTGGGATCCCAATGGCTGTCACTATATGCTGCATGAATCCCATGAGCTGCTGCTGCATAAGTAACTGCTGGTGCTGAAGGAGCTGCTGCTGCCGCTGAAACTCGTCCTGATGAGCCTGAAACTATGCGAAGTTTGTAGCTGTCTCCTGTGCCTATCATGTCTGATCCTGCTGCATCCGCTCAAGAATAGCAATGAGAGCGGGGTCTGTATGTGGAGCAGGTGGAGCAGAACTGGAGCTACCTGCCTCTACATCGTGTCTACATGGAGGCATCTGAGGTATAGGCTGGTAGTCATCATCGGAGCTGTCACTGTACTCACTCACCTCCTGCTGTGCCTCTAGCTCCGCCTCCTCAGTGGCTGCAATCCCTCTGATGATCTCGTCCTGCTGAGCTGCGGTCTCTGGCATGTCGAGACGATGGCTAGGCTGTCTGGGTGCCGGAGGAGTGGCATGTCTGATCCTCTGTGATAGGTTGTAAGCTAGGAACTCCGTAGTGGCACCTGTATACTCATCCATCATGCCAGGGGGCTTATCAATCACAACTCTGCGGATGAGAAACGTGATTCAGTGAGCATAGGGAAGCTGCCTGCGACCCTTGAATCCCTCAGCTATAGTATCCTCCATCTCTGAAAGAAGGAGGTCCCAGATGTCAAACACTGTCATCTGCATAATGGCATTGAGAAGCTAGATCTGCAAGCGAGTCAGGCCCTCCCTTGTATCCCAACCTGGGAAGCAATGTCCTCCTGATGATGGCCTCTAGTATCCTCGCTGTAGGAGTCAAGTCACTGGGGTTCCTGCTCGACCCCTCACCAAATGGCTCCTTGAAGCAATGGCGCACTAAGTCTGTAGGGGGCACCAACCCTCCATGAGGACGCCTGGGAGGCTCCTAATGTCCATAGCAAACCTCATGCATCCTTACAGGCTGCTCCTGTAGTCTCAGTATCTCTCTGGCCCTGCTACTCGTCACTCTATAGTCTTTGTCGTTGAAGGCAAAGTGAATGAATCTGTGATGAGGATCGATGTAGAGCGAGGCATAAAACTGACGAACCCAAGAAGGTACATATATCCCTGTCCGTCCAATCAGATCTGATAGTCCTAGCAAATATGACAAGTATTGCCGAATGCCCTCTCCGGCTGCTGCCACAATGGACTCTATCAGACAGACCCTCTGTGATCTGAACACTGCCCCACTGTTTAGATATGCATTGTAGAAATCCTCCTGCAGTGGCGTGTAGAACCCCTCAGCTGCTCTCTCATCCCTCCTCGGAGGAAACCAGACCTCAAACTCAACAAACCGCAGCTACTGAACCTGCCTGGCTATAGCGGCCCTCAAGTCGAGGTGAACCACTGGAGGCAGACCCTGTGGTCTGGGCGGAGGGCGTGAACCCCTACGCTGTGTAGCTGGCCTCGGTGGAACTGCAGCACTGGTATGACTCGAGCGGCGTAGCTGAGGTGCCGGCTCGGTCTCCTGACTCTCCTGAGTCTCCTGGGCTGGCTGAGGCTCTGCTGGTGGAGGCTGCTGCTGTGCTGACGGACCCTCCTCAATGGCAACCCGTCGTCCTACAAGCGTGGCAGTCCCAGCTGGACTACCATGACGACGCTCAACCTCCTCAATCGCAGCTCTGACTGCGGGTGAAACTGGCTGATCTGCAATGACAACTCTGCTGCGGGTGCCACCTCTCTCGGCACGCTCTGCGGCCTCTACAACAGCTGCTGCTCTAGCTATCTCTACGTCGAGGTACTTCCGCTTCTTGGATGTTACCTGCTTGGTTGACTTGCCTTTAGATCCGGCTGGCTGACGAGGCGGGGGCCTCCGATCATCATCACCTGGGCCACCACCAACATTCTTGGTGCGAGCCATCTGAGCTGACAAGATGGTGAACTGCCGTTGATGGAGATCAACTGTCAATACTGCCACTTTCGAGGCTTGGCCTCGATCCTTACTCGCGAGCTTGGCTCCGAGTTGACTGCCAACTGCCAATTGAACCACAACGGAACCGACTCGCTGCACGATAGAATAGATGGATATACAAATAAATACCATATGTCTAATAGATACGAAACCCTAGCAGAGAAAGCAATGTAGATGCAAAATTGAATCGAATGGCTTTCTACCTGACAAACAACGAACCGAGAAGAGATAAGATGTCACGCGGGGGATCCTCGGAACCGGGCTAGGGTTAGGTCAAACGCCCTGAATGCAATTGGAAACCAGTGCATTTAGAATTGATCTAGATCACAATTGGAGATCAAGATTGAAACGTAGAACTCGCCTTACCAACCAATGGGAGGATAGGGCAAGAGCACTTGGCGTGAAGACGGGCAGCCTGGCAACGGTGGAACGATGAGCTTCAGCGCGAGGTGGCCGGTGGTGCTGCAGAGGTGAGGCAGGGCTGGAGCTCGGCGGCGCTTGGCTGCGATAGGCCAGTGGAGGCGCGGGGCAGGGACACGGAGACGCACGGTGCTAGGCTGGCGCAGGGGCCGACCGCTGTGGCGCGAGGGACGGCGCGAGGGACTACGGCGACGCGGCTACTCGGGCTGGGGCTGGCGAGCGAGGCTGCGGCGGCGCGGCTGGCGAGGAGGCCGGTGGCGCGCGACTAGGCTGCGGTGGCGCGTGGCTGGTGGCTGCTCGGGCTAGGGCAAGGAAGAAGAATATGAAGGCTTGAATATATAATCCCCCAAACGCGATAGAAAAGGAAACGGGAAAAGAGACTTGAAGTCGCGCGAGATCCACTGACCGGACGCTCCGGTGGTAGCGACCGGACGCTACCACCTAGCGTCCGGTTGATTCCAGAGAGGTCCAAATCCTCTGGAATCAGGACCGGACGCGTCCGGTGGTCCATGACCGGACATAGGCAGGGTCCGGTCAGTACAAATTGATCTTCCTCCAATCGACTGGACGCTGAACCCTTTCTGACCGGACGCACAGACGCAGCGTCCGGTCACTCCTTCAACAGCAGTTCACCTCCTGTGAACTGACCGGACGCTGGACAGCAGCGTCCGGTGCAGCGTCCGGTGCACCTTTTCCAGTAAATCTTCAAACTTCCTTCGCGCTGCCTGTTCCTAATCAAGTCCCAACTTGAATAAGATCCAAATAAACACCAATTGGGATTGATGTGAGTGACCTCTCTCAAGCCCTCATATTTTTCAAAGTATTTTGCCTTAGGCTATAATTCTTTTTAAGAAAATAAGCAACAAGAGGGCAAACAGAACAAAACGACAAAACAACATTCATGCATATGTAATGCTTGTAAGTAAATCTAGTTGCTTGTCAAGTTTGATCCAAGGTTAAGCTTCTTTACACGCTTTTCGGCGGTTATCTTAACCATGTTAGACAAGCCCTATATGCATTTCCACAAATTAAACATGTTGTATATTACAATGAATGCAAGGGACAACACAAGCTCAATTTTTTGTGAAGTTACTAAAAACAAGTACATTGAGCTCGTTCCGCAATCTACAAAATGTAGCTTCATCTAGCGGTTTAGTGAAGATATCCGCTAATTGATCTTCGGATCTTACACCTTCTAGTGATATATCATTTTTAGCTACATGATCTCTTAGAAAGTGATGGCGGATATCTATATGCTTGGTGCGAGAGTGTTGAACCGGATTATTTGTAAGTTTTACCGCACTTTCATTGTCACACAAAAGAGGTACTTTCTCTAGAACTACTCCATAGTCTAGTAAAGTTTGTTTCATGTATAATATTTGTGCACAACAAGCACCCGCGGCAATGTATTCCGCTTCGGCGGTGGACAAAGCCACACTATTTTGTTTCTTGGAGGACCAAGACACAAGTGATCTACCAAGCAAATGGCACCCTCCGGATGTGCTCTTTCTATCAACTTTGCATCCGGCGTAATCCGAATCGGAATAGCCAATTAATTCAAATAAAGCTCCTTTGGGATACCAAAGGCCAATGCTTGGCGTGTGCTTAAGATACCTAAGGATTCTTTTTATGGCAATTAAATGTGTTTCCTTAGGACTAGCTTGAAACCTAGCACACATACACACACTAAACATGATGTCGGGCCTAGATGCGGTTAAATATAACAAGCTACCAATCATAGAACGGTAGAGAGTTTGATCAACCGAGTTACCTCCCTCATCTAGGTCGAGATGTCCATTGGTAGGCATTGGGGTCTTGATTGGCTTACATTCATCCATCTTGAATCTCTTGAGAAGGTCTTTTGTGTATTTCTCTTGAGAGATAAAGATGCCTTCTTTCATTTGCTTGACTTGAAAACCAAGAAAGAATGTAAGCTCACCAATCATTGACATCTTGAACTCCTTAGACATCAATTCACCAAATTCTTTGCATGAGTCTTCATTTGATGATCCAAAGATAATATCATCAACATATACTTGACAAATGAAGATATGCCCATCAAGCTTCTTGGTGAATAGTGTGGTGTCGACCTTCCCAATGGTGAAGCCCTTCTCAATAAGGAAATCCCGAAGGCGCTCATACCAAGCTCTTGGGGCTTGCTTAAGCCCATATAGTGCCTTGGACAACCTATAAACATGATTAGGATATCTAGGGTCTTCAAACCCGGGAGGTTGATCAACATAGACTAGTTCATTAATAAAGCCATTTAAGAATGCACTTTTCACATCCATTTGATATAGTTTCATTTCATGATGTGATGCATATGTAAGAAGGATACGGATGGCTTCTAATCTTGCAACCGGTGCAAAGGTTTCTCCAAAGTCTAAACCTTCAACTTGAGAGAACCTCTTTGCCACTAGTCTTGCCTTGTTCCTCACAACAACACCTTGATCATCTTGCTTGTTGCGGAACACCCACTTTGTTCCAATCACTCTTGCACCTTTTGGTCGCTCTTCAAGATTCCATACTTCATTGCGAGTGAAATTGTTCAACTCTTCATGCATGGCATTGATCCAATCCGGATCTTTTAGAGCTTCTTCTACCTTGGTAGGCTCATAGCAAGAGACAAAAGAGTGATGAGCAATAAATGAGGTAAGTTTTTGAGATCTAGTCATCACCCCCTTTGTTGGACTCCTTATGATGAGATCTTGTGGATGATCTTGTAGGATAGGTGTATTTCTTCTATTGACCACTTGAGGAGGAGGTTGTGGAGCATCAACATCTTGTGCTTGTACCACCATTTGCTCATGGGAGATGTGAGTATCTTCATTTTCTACTCTCCCAACTTTATCACCATCTTGTGGTACATTTGATGAAGAGGGTTGGTTAATGACTTGTACATCATCTTCATCATCTTTTGGCTTGATTGCTCCCACCAGAATATTCTTCATAGCCTCCCTCAATGGTTCATCACCTACATCATCAAGATTCTCATGTGCTCCTTGGGAGCCGTTAGATTCATCAAATTCCACATCATATGTTTCTTCAACCAAGTCGGTGGCATGATTAAATACTCTATATGCTTTGGATTTCGATGAGTAGCCAACAAGAAAACCTATATCACAACGCCTTTGAAACTTCCCTAGGTGTTGCCGCTTCTTGTAGATGTAGCACTTGCAACCAAACACCCTAAAGAAGGAGACGTCCGGCTTCTTCCCATTGAGCAACTCATATGGTGTCTTGACAAGGAACTTTTGAAGAAATAGGCGGTTGGATGCATAACATGCGGTGTTGATTGCTTCCGCCCATAGAGCTTCGGGGGTGTTGTACTCATCTAGCATTGTCCTTGCAAGAGTGATCAAAGTCCGGTTCTTCCTCTTAACTACACCATTTTGTTGAGGAGTATAGGTTGCAGAGACTTCATGTTTGATTCCAACTTCATCACAATAAGCTTCTATGTTTGTGTTGTCAAACTCTTTGCCATTGTCACTTCTTATCTTCTTGAGCTTCACTTCAAATTCATTTTGTGCTCTCTTGGCAAACTTCTTGAAAGAAGATGCAACTTCGAATTTATCGTGAAGGAAGAACACCCATGTATATCTTGAATAGTCATCCACAATCACAAGACAATAGAGATTTCCTCCCAAACTCTTATATGTTGTTGGTCCGAATAAATCCATGTGTAGGAGTTCTAGCACTCTTGTGGTTGACATGAAAGCTTTGGTTGGATGAGTGTTTGCAACTTGCTTGCCGGCTTGACATGCACTACAAAGCTTGTCCTTCTCAAACTTCACATCCTTCAACCCTCTCACCAAATCATTCTTCATAAGCTTCTTGAGTGAGCTCATCCCAACATGAGCAAGCCTTCTATGCTATAGCCACCCAAGTGTTGTTTTGGTGAATAGGCAAGTCTTCAAGTTTGCATCTTCAGAGGTGAAGTCAACTAGATATAAGTTGTTGTATCTAAATCCATTGAATATCACTTGATTGTCATCTACCTTAGATACAACTACCTCCTTCTCGGTGAACAAGCATTGGAAGCCAAGATCACACAATTGACCAACGGATAGCAAGTTGAAACTCAATGAAGCAACATAGAGCACATTTGAGATGGAATGATCATTTGATATTGCCACTTTGCCCAATCCTTTGACCTTGCCCTTTGAATTATCTCCAAATGTTATTTTCTCTTGTCCATCTACCTCTTCATCTAGTGAGGTGAACATACGAGGATCACCGGTCATATGTTGAGTGCAACCACTATCAATAACCCAATGACTTCCACCAGTCTTGTAGTTCACCTACACACAAGAGATTCAAGCTTTAGGGATCCAAGCTTGTTGAGGGCCCTTCACCTTCTCAACAAGTGACTTAGCCACCCAAATTTTCTTAGGCCTACTCTTGTTGGGGGGACCTAAGAACATGACTTTCATCTTTCCACTCGAATCTTTTCTAAGCATGTAGTGAGCATTGAAAGCAAAGGGTCTAGCATGCTTGGGCAAGGGTTGTGGTGGTGGAGTTTGACACTCATGAGCAAAATGGCCTTCTTGTCCACATTCAAAACATCTCTTTGGCTTTGGCTTTGGCTTTGATTGTTGGTGTTGAGCTTGAGCCTTCTTCTTCTCTACACTTGCCATATATCCAATGCCACTTCTATCCATCTTCAGGACGGTATTCATGAGTAGCTCACTTTGGAGATGCTTGCCTCTAGCAAACTTGCTCAATCCCACCTTGAGATGCTCTTTCTCCATCTTGAGCTTCTTGTTCTCTTCCTTGAGAATATCATTGTTCTTCTCCTCCTTGAGTTTCTTGATTTCTTCTTTTAACTTCTCATTCTCAAGGATCACCTCTTTGTCATGATCAAGAGTTTCTAGCACAATGGTGTTGTGACTTTTCATCTCTTCAAGATCTTTCATGAGCTTCTCATTGTTACTCTTGAGCTTGACATACTCATTATAGTCATTGCATTCAACCACTTGCTTGCCCTTGCTACTAGATCCATGCTCAATGCTTTCATCAATTAAATCATCACATGAGGTAGCTATATCAATCTTAACAACATGGTTAGTAGCATCATGTGGCTCATTTGGTAAGAATTCTTGTGCAATAATAAGGGTATCATAATTGATCTTTAGAGTTGCATATTCATCTTTTAGCTTATTGTGACTAGTGATAAGCTCATTGTGTACCCACTCAAGTTTATCATTTTTATCTTTAAGCTCTTTCTTAGAAGATTTGAGCTCCTTGAGTTTGGATGATATAGAATCATTTGTTTCCTTGAGCTCATCATTAGCCTTTTCTAATGTATCACACTTAGCTAAGAGTGAATCATTTTTAGCATCAAGCTTTTCATTTGTAGCTCTACTCTTTCTAATGATCTTAGTATATTTTCTTAGTATTTTGACAAGATCATCATAAGTAGGTGAGTCATCATCATCGCTATCACTATCATCACTAGCATGTTCATCATCACTACTATCATCACTCTTAGTTACCTTGCGTTCACCTTTGGCCATAAGGCATAGGTGTGTAGAGGATGATGCCGATGGTGGTGGTGAAGATGCAAGATCAATAGCAATGGCGGCCACCTTTTCATCGTCACTATCATCATCGGATGATCCACTTGATGAATCAATGTCCGTGAGCCAATCACCGACAATATAGGCCTTGCCACTCTTCTTCTTCTTGTAGAACTCCCTCTTTTTGCCATCTCTCTTCTTGTATGGCTTGTTCTTCTTCTTTTCATCTTCATCACTTGAATCATCTTTCTTGCCCTTGTTCTTGAACTTGTCTTTCTTGGGCTTTGTGCATTGATGAGCTAGATGACCAAGTTCGCCACAATTGTAGCAATCCATCTCGGAGATTGGCTTTCTTCTTGAGCTAGTGAAGAACTTTTTCTTTTTACCATCAAACTTGATGCCACTCTTGTTTAGCCTTTTTAGCATCTTGGTGGTCTTTTTCACCATGAGGGCAAGGCTTTCTTCATCATCTTCATCACTTGAGCTCTCATACTCAAGTCTTGCTTTGCCCTTGTCTTGGCTAGCTTTGAATGCTAAGTCTTTCTCTTTCTTCTTTGTAGAGGATGAGCCATCTTGTGGTGTGATGTGCATGTACATCTCATGAGCATTGATCTTTCCCAAGATTTGTGTCGGTGTAGCGGCGGAAAGATCACCTTGATGTAACACGGTCACAATGTGCCCATATTTGTCAATGGGGAGGACACTCAAGATTTTTCTCACAACGTCGGATGGTGACATTTGAGTGAGTCCAAGCCCATTGACTTCCTCTACAAGAACATTTAATCGAGAATACATCTCATTAGCACTTTCTTTGGGAAATATCTCAAAAGAATTTAGCTTTTTAATCACAAGATGATAGCGTTCCTCACGCTCACTCTTGGTTCCCTCATGGAGCGCACAAACATCCGACCATAGTGCATGGGCGTCTTTGTAGTTCCTTACACGATTGAACACATCTTTGCAAAGGCCTCTAAAGATGGTGTTGCGAGCCTTTGCATTCCATTTTTCATAATTTACTTCATCGCCTTGAAGTTGTGCGGCATTCCTAGGTGCGGGGAACCCTTGAGAGGCGGCTCTAAGAATTCCAACATCTAGAGCTTCTAAGTAAGCCTCCATGCGGATTTTCTAATATGGAAAATCATCTCCCTCAAAGATAGGAGGAGGACCATCCCCGTGAGACATCTTGCTCTAAGCGATTAAGCTTAAAAACATGAGCACGAGGCTCTGATACCAATTGAAAGGATCAAGATGCCCAAGAGGGGGGGTGAATTGGGCTAATTCTAAATTTTCTTGCAATAATCAAATCCTACGGATAGCCCAATTAACCCCTTGTGCCTAGAAAAGTGTTTATATCAAACTAATGCACAACAACCTCTCAACCTAAGTTCCAAACTTACTCTAGCAAGCAATTCTTATGGAAATGAAAACAAGTATTGAATTGCTCAAAGTAAATGCTCAAAGTAAGTGCTCAAAGTAAATAGAGAGAGAGAGAGGAATGCGGCGATGTTTTGCCGAGGTATCGGAGAGTCGCCACTCCCCACTAGTCCTCGTTGGAGCACCCGCGCAAGGGTGTAGCTCCCCCTTGATCCGCACAAGGATCAAGTGCTCTCTACGGGTTGATTCTTCGACACTCCGTCGCGGCGAATCACCCAAAACTGCTCACAACTTGAGTTGGGTCACCCACAAGCTCCGCCGGGTGAACACCAAACTCCCAATCACCACCAAGCTGTCTAGGTGATGGCGATCACCAAGAGTAACAAGCACGAACTCTCACTTGACCACGCGAAGCCTAATGAGAAGATGGATGCACACTTTGCTACTCTTGATTTGCTAGTGAGGCTACTCTCTTGGATTCTCGAATCACAAACACCTCACTAGGACCTTGCTCTTCTTGGCACTCACAAACGTGTTTCTCAGCTGTTGGAATGAGCAAAAGATACTCCACTCACGAGTGGAGCTTCTATTTATAAGCCAGCCTGAAAAACGAACCGTTATGAGCTTCTACGGGATGACCGGACGCTCCGGTCGTGATGACCGGACGCTCCGGTCAGTTCAACCCGCGAACCAGTTTTCAAGTGATGACCGGACGCTGTCAGGGTCCGATCAGTACCGACCGAACGCGTCCGGTTGCTCTTGGATGCTTACTGTAAACGACCGGACGCTGGATACACAGGGTCCGGTCACACTGACCGGACGCGTCCGGTCACTCTTTTCTAAGTCTGGACCCTTACTGGAGTCGACCGGACGCTGGCCCTCAGCGTCCGGTCACATGACCTCCCAGCGTCCGGTCACACCAGACTTGATCTTCTCGGTCAAATGAACTGACCGGACCCTGCGGCCAGCGTCCGGTCGCACCGGAGCCAGCGTCCGGTCAGTATTTGACCCTCCATTCACTTCCAACTTCCGAACATATGTGAATGAAGTTTGCTCCAAAGGATCTTAGGCATTTATAGAAGCTACCTAGAGCTAGTTTTAACAAGTGTGCACCACACCTAACTCACTAGACTCAACTAGGTCAAGCTACCCGTTCATACCCCCCTTCATAGTACGACCAAAGGAAAAACAAAGTCCTAAACTACTCTAAGTGTCTCTCCAACTTCAATCGACACTTAGAACTAGTTATCCTTAACCTTGTCGTCCATCCTTTGAAAACCGAAACGATTTCCATCGTAGGGGCATGACAACCTCGATTGCCCAATCGATCTCTATTACCATGACCTAATTTAATTGCCTCTGCAAAACACACGTTAGTCATAGTAATCTTGTATTGACATTAATCACTGAAATCCAACTAGGGGCCTAGATGCTTTCAGGGAGAAAGAGGGAGGGAGGGGAAGAGAAGTGACAAGGAGAGAGAGATGAGAGAAGGAGAAATTTTTACCGGTGTACTGGAGATGATGCGGGAGTGATTTGCGTTGGCTGCTGGAGAAACTAAATTTTGGGTGCGGACCCTTTTTCCTGTGCATAACCCAAACCAGAGAATGTGTGTTGTGTTTGGGTTCTCATTGTTGAAGACAGTCTTGCTGAACCAAAATTTTTAGGCGTGTGGCAAACAAACCCTTAAAATTAGGAAATAGTACAAGCAGGTGTTTTGAAATTTAAATATGGAAACATAAACACATCATCGTTTGAACTTGGAAAGATCAAACACGCGTGACGAAAATAGATCAAAACTGGAATCCGAGATTCAACTATCCGCAGTTCAAACTGGCCAAAGCGGCAAAATAAGCCAGTGATCCAGAATTAGAAAGACGGAACATGCCATCTAATCTTACACCTAAAAACAGTCACAGATAATCTACCAGCCTCCCTAAATCAAGGTGCTTCCTTGTACAAAATTTCACAAGGCGTCGGCAAATGCATCATTGCTGGCCTTGATCTCTCTCACGGTCAAGGCAGAATCAGACGTGCCGAGTTCAGGCCTGCTGATCGAAGCATTCTTCTACTGCAAGGGTTCGCTGATTCGGTGGACAGCAGTTGCCCGAACCCCCCCAGCCCCTGTCGAAAAATAAAGATTTCCACGTCAGCCTCCAGCAAAATGAAGTGGTTCCTTCTATAATTACGTCGGCCATTTCAATGAAACAGTTCAACTAAGAAGAAACGAAGTGACGGAACTAACCGGTGGCAACTCTGAGCTCTTGTATCCGATGCGCTTTACTGTTTGTTGCAATCCTTCCTGGGAAAAAGAAAAAAAAAAGAGAAGAGAATCAGACGAAAATGGCCTTTGCATACCAGCAATGCTATTGAGGCAAATAATGACCACCACTTGGAAGTTAGAATGCATTGCTCATGATCCAGGGATCCTTGTTGGCCCACAAGATCATCGGTTCAGGTGAGTCGACCACTCATCAGTCTTGCCGACTACGGTCGAGCACGACAGACGTTGTCCGACTACACACTATGGCTAGAGGTAGAAAAAGAGAGGGAGAGCAGAGCACACACACAGTACAAGCACCAGCGTTGGCCGGAGCCCTGTATAGAAGATGGCAAATCTAAACTCTTTTTACTAAGTTGCAGTGGCAAACTATATATACAACTCTATTCATCTAGTCCTAGTACAGCTGTCGTGCTGCTACAGATGTGATAGCAGGGCTGACTTTGGCGTCTGACCCTGCTGTGGCTACAGTGTGGCAGGTGAGCCATTCGGTGCTTGCCCCCTGTAGCTGCTACAGTGCAACAGCAGGGAGCCCTTTATGACGCCACCTTCACCTGTTGTGCATTCACACAAGAGATGCAGAAGATTATCTAACAATTATTTCCCTAATCCTTCTGCTACCCTTGAACCCCCTACATGTCGATCATCTTTTTCAGCTTCGTGAGTCAAAGACGGCCGAGCGGCTTGGTGAGGACGTCCGCGAGTTGCCGACCAGTTTCGACGAACTCGATGACGATCTGCCCTCCATCGACACAGTCCCTGAGGAAGTGGAACTTCACGTCGATGTGTTTTCTCCGGTCGTGGAGAACCGGATTCTTTGCGAGGGCGATGACGGGCTGGTTATCCACCATCAGTGCTGGTGGGTGAGCTTCCGCACCGGTTAGCTCGCCCAAGCAGCCGGCGCAGCCACACAACTTGGCACGCCACTGTGGCCGCTGCTACGTACTCTGTCTCGCACGTAGACAGCGCCACCACCTTCTGTTTCAGCGACAGCCATGAAATTGGAGCTGACCCAAGGAAGACGAGCACGCCAAAGGTGCTCCGTCGTCCATCGATGTCCCCCGCCATGTCTGCATCGCTGAACACAGTGAGCTGCAGCCTGCTTCCGCCTGTCTTAGAGAAGACGATCCCTTGATCTAAGAATCCTATCACTCAAAAATATCAACAACAAATTTCTTCTCCTTGCTTTCTTTTTGACAATTTGGCATTTGGGTTTGTCATGGAGACGAAACAAGGGGGCTTCGGTATGAAAAAAAGGAGCTAGATATATTGAAATCATGTTTTAGTTCAATTGGGATTAGGTAGTGCAATGCACTGTAAACGAAATATACATGAAATTCTTCTTATTCTTATTCTATCTCAATTTGTTTTACTATGTGCACTTCCATGTACAGTAAAAATTTACCAGCACAATGAGCTTTTTATATTGGCCATAATAGTCGTTTACCAAGAAACAAGAAATAAATAGTGTACCATACTTACTATCAAAGTATATACCTATAAGATTTATACAATAATAATGTAGGAAACATGACGTGAAGACTAAAAAATGCTGGCACCAAAAATGGGCACACTCACCAGCTGTTCCGGTAGCTTGTCAACCCTTTTTTCTATGAATTGGCAGAGATAATCCACCGCCACACATGAATAATTCTGTTGATAAGATATTGTTAGTCATCATGGAAGAAGACAGTAGTTTACTGCACTTAGTTTGTATCATGCATTGAGGAGGAAAGACAATGGAATCCTCTACTTCCACTACTGTATGAGAAATTGAATCTGATCCAAAACACAAAAGCTTGACACTAAAATTGCTGAGTGTTCAACTCGAGAAATTCAATATTATGCCAATACTGCTCCGATAAGGATAAAGTTTACCTGTTTTGCTTCAATTGAATCCATCTTCTCATCCTGCACAACAGATAAATTTATGCTAAGACAACTGGAAAAACTATAAAACCAGTATGAAGCAAATGCAAGTTCAATATAAGCTCACCAGGCCCATAACCATATTTTTTATGTTATCCATGTCTGATCCAATGTTCTTGATTTTCAACTTTGCACCAGTAACCTGAATGAAGAAAAGCGGATATATGAGATTATACACAATACACTAAAGACTCCATCGTCTAGCTCATTCGTATTTGCAGCTGAGTTTGTATAATCAACGAATTATGCAAAAATAACATATTAACATTTCAGTTCACTGTAAGGTTTTGACAGTGTAGTGTAGGTCACTGTAAATAACTCATGGAAACTAGCTTCACAGTTGTACATACGTTTCGAAATCTGTTCTTTCTGTTTGAATGAACATAAAAACATCCGGGGTTCTCTTTCAAGCAAAAGATGCTGAATTTCAAAGTACCTGATCTCTTATTTGCACCGAAATCTCCTTCTGCTGTTCCAATTTATCATCCATGTGCTGAATGCGCTGTGATAAGTGCTTTTTAGCAGCCTGCACAAGTTGTGGCATTTAATACACTTAGATCATTTGAAAATCCCACAAGCTACTTAAGAAAATTGGTATGCATTCAAACAGGGCAGCATTTTGAAATCCGTGTTGGAGACCCATTTGAATCCTATGCTTCAACCATAGGGTTGATGAAAATATCTAATCATACAGCTATTTTTGAATAAACAATGAGATTAAGGCTTGTTTACAAATGAGGACTACAAATCTCCAAAGTTAGTTCAAAAGAATATTACAATTTTTATTTGTTGACATAATACTTCAGTTAAATTGTCATTCAGCATCCACCTAATTTACTAGACATAGTTGTCGGTTCAACACCTAAGTTTATTAGACATAGTTAGGCCTCCATCTGCGGTCCTTGAGTTGCTCTGTTGTTTGTTGTTCATGATTTTTTTCAGTGGCACATGGTCTATTTAAGAATTTAATTTTTAATTTTTTGCTTTGGGTGCTTTGTAATTAAACATTGTTCTTCCTTAATGCAATGAGCCACAACTGTCCTACGCATTCAAGAAAAAAAATAGTAACCTAAATATGAGCATGAAGAGTATCATTATCTATTTCAGAGAGGAATATGTTATCATCCATTTGACAGTAATAGTGAGTACAAGTTGTGGTACTGCTGTCTAGAATATAATACAAATAATGTTCATTCATTCTGGATAATAAAGGAAAATGAGATAATGACTTCGCTAGGAAAGGGATGCTGGTAGTACTTACAGCAAGAGAGCTCTGCACTTGTTCCAGATGCTTAGTCATGCTTGCAACAGCATTAGCCATATTGCGTTTAGTGACATACATCAAGCTAGAGAAGGAAATTCCCTGCAAGGCAACGGAGAGATTACAGTTAATCAAACAAGCCCTTTTCAATGCTTGTAGACAATCAGAACAGGATAAGCTCAAGTAAATAGCAAATGGCCTAACACAATTTTTTAGCGTTTTTATTTGTCTATGACATCTAGCTATAGGTTTTGGGATTGTAGTAGACTTTATATAGTTCAACAAAAAGGGTAGGACTTCAGAATTAGATCACAGTGGCCCGAAAGCAGGCCACTTGACTGTAGTCACACGCATAGATACTGCAACTTGGAAGAAGAAGGCAAAAGCCAATTTCCAGTTTTTATTTTATTTCTAAAAGAAGAGTAATCGGTATTGAGTGTCTGAAAGCATGGGTGTTCAGAACATGCTGATTTACTTAAATACAATGGGATTATATCACTGATGAATGAAAAAAAAAATTAACATCAATTGGGACTTACTTTCCACCACATGTAACAGTAGCCGACTGTCCCTACAGCAGCAGCAGGTACTATCAAAGCTGATCCAGCTGCAAAGAGGTAAAATTATTACTTAAGGAGGGCTTTAATCATGTTGACACAACAGTCCAAATAAAAGATACCGAATTTTACACATAAAGATCTGAAAGAACATTCTATTTGCAGGCTTACTTTAACACATGTTTGTTTGGTACCATATATATTCTAGCAGAAACAGATAGTGATACGCAAAGTAGCGGAATTTCAACACTTAGTTGTCATATAGCAGTAGCGGAGAAGAACAAATAAAAGAGATTTTCAGTTTGTCTCCATGCAATATGACGGTTTAGGGTTTAGTAAAGGATAATATGCATGCATGACGAGCCAATGCATGTTAATTAAGACAGGATTGGATGGTATGTAATGGTAAGACAGGAACCAGACAGCTAGCAGAACAAACAGATTCAAGAGCAGTACGTAGTTGAGAGGTGACAGACCTCCGTTTCTTGTATCCACTTGAATAATAGGTCTTGTCGCGATGTGATGAACCTCATTGGTCAATTTAGCAAGTGCTTTAGCCACCTGAATAAAACAGATTGGGAGCCACAAAAACAGCGTGCTACATTAATTATGCTAGCACAAGGTACACGCATGCGTCTTCATATACAAGCAGAAGCAGGGCGTTGCGCGATGCACGATGCACGCATGACGTACTATGTTAGTGTCGTCGTTGACGGCGGCCGATTCCAATCCTGCCCCCTTCTCGCGAAGAGACTCCTGCGAAGACAGCATCATCAGGAAATCAAACGCGGATCAGAATTCAGAGCTGAAAGCACAATGCAAACACGCCGCAGGGTGTAGATCGTAGATCGATCGGAGCGGTGCGCCGCGCAACGCACCTGAAGATCGCGGAGGAGCTCGCCGAGTTTGCCGCTGCGAGCAGCGATGGGGCCGCCGACAGCACCTGCACGATCGATCCGATGGTAGATGAGAAAAAAGAGGAGAATTGGAGAAAAAAAAAAACAAAGGCACGCGCGTGTGGGCCGTGCGCAACGGCCGAGTGCGGGTTCTAAGCACCGGAAGAGCTAGCTAGCTCGATCTAGTAAATCATGGGGTAGCAGCAGATCGATCGACGGGCAAGTGCGCAACGGAGTATGGGCGGCCATTGTACTGCGTGCCTGCGGAGGCGGCGTGTGCTATATCTGGCTGCGTGCCCACCGCGGCGGCGGACAGGAGCTTAGGCGGCGTGGCGGGGGAGGAGCGAACTATAATAAACCCTGGCTTAGGCGAGCGGTCACGGTTATAACTGTGTCCAACCATAAATCCAATAGGGACACGAAGCCTCCTTATCTCTACCTCTCTAAGCTCGCGCCCAGATCACCCGGCGTGTGAAAAACCGGGTGTGATGATTTTTCCCGGCCACGTGCGATGCTCGGTAGCCCACTCGCTTCCCCGGCGCACGCATGATTTCCTCCCCACTCGCTTCCCCCGGTGTGCGCTATCTCCTTCTCCAATCACGCGATCTCCTCTTCCAATCCAATCACGTAAGGAAGCAGCCTCCAATCACGTACAAAGATCCGCGGCATCCTTTCCCATCGCGACGCCATCGGCAGAAGGCAAACCTGAAACGCGACGCGCCGCCGTTCTCCGCCCTCGCCGTCGTCGCGCACCGCGTCCGCCCTCGCCCGCGCCGCCGCCGCAACGCCGTGCCGAGAAGGAGAAGGCCCGATGACGGAGCTCTGTTGTCCTTGCCCCGCCCCACGTAGATCATCAGGTATTCATGTCCATCAGGCCGATCCACGTTGTGGTCGCGTCTTCTGGTCAGCATAGGCGTCGCGCACTCTAATCCGCATCCGCAGGAGCGCGAGGCGTCACCGTAGGCCGTAGCGGCTGCTACAGATGTTGTTCCATGAGTAATCTTCTGGATCTCCATCGTATGTGTTTCATCATCGTTCCAGCCAATGATGAAGGAAGTCGTTCCTAATCTCGCCTGATCAAAGGACGGCACGACGCGAAGGCGAACAGAGACAGCCCGATCATGTTGCGTCCATGCGGAAGGACGTCGCTTCATCGAGGCTTGACGCCCAGGCAGGTAAGCCTCTGTTTACATGCCCACCACCTGTTTGTTTTATGTCATTGGTTGCTGCTGCCAGTCTGACTGTTGATGAATCGTTTGTGTCTGCTTGCATTCCGAGCCTTTGTTTGTGCTATACAAATGGTTTGTTTAATGGTTGCAATATGCCTCTGAACATTTCAAAGTGGAAAGTGATAACATGATAGAATTAATAGTTGGATTGCTAAGGACTACATCCTCCTTCCACGTCCTCTAGGATTTACAAGAACCATGAATCTAATGCAGTTATAAACTGCTCAATGGACTCTAAAAATAATGAATAAAAACAAGCTTATATTAGTGAGCTCAGGAATAGGACAAATACCTCGATAGTTTGCATCTAACAAACAACCACTGAATTGTTTCGTTACAGATGGAATTTTACTGATTTTTTTACTGCAGATTGATCAATTTGTCAAGAACATCTTCTCTTAGTGGTGATAAGGCAAACCACATCCACTACTTTTGGTTCCGTTATCAAGGCTCTGTTTCAGGTATATTTCATAGCTCATCTCATATCTGAATCTCAAAGGATATGATGTTTTTTTTTCATTGGTGAAACACTGGTCTTTTCAATCTGAGACTTCTTTGAACCAATATAAGCATTCAGTGGACCATGATTAAGTAGTGGCTGCTTTATTATTTGCTTAGCTTCATGAGCAATTTAGATGTTTGAGAATGCAGATGGTACTTGTTCCCAAGCAAAACTGAAAACAGATGCTACTTGTTCTCAAGCAAAACTGAAAACAGATTCTACTGCTATCTCTATTTTTTTCTTTATTACAATTGAAAATAGATGCTATTCTGCACTTTCTTTGATCCCTAGCCAATATAGTTTTGAGTTATGTATAGGGTCAGAGCAGCTGGTTACCATGTGCCTTTATGCTGTGAGAGTTAGTTGCTTGTTTTCTTAATCTGGATCAGTTCTCTGAGTAGACAAAAATAATGCTTAGGGGTCTGATATTGACATACTAGACCCCTACTTAATTAGGAGTCTGATATTGACATGCTAGAACCATCCTGGTTTCAACAGTAGTAGAGATTTTTAGAATATTCAATCGCTTAGTTTCATATTGCATTGGCTATCAACTCAATTCATATGTTTTTCCCCCCTGCATTTCTTGTAGATTTACTTATTTAGTGAAGCACCAACCTGTGCTTACCTGTTTCTGAATCCAGCAGATAAGTTTGATGAGGTTCAGGTGTTTAAGAACATAGAGTAATTGGACTTCAGCTAGGCACTGCTTGTGGACTTGAAATCAGATTTTTTTTTATAGAAAAAAACATGAACTGTAATCGTGTTGTTGGAGTCCTGGTGTTCCATCACCACTCTGCATAGAACCCGAGCAAGTAGTAGCACAAGCCATGCACATTGGATGGCAGTGCTGCAGCGGTTTTCAACGGAGGGGATGAATTGAAGGAGTGCTTATGAGATGTCGACAAACTTTTTCCAATGCAGACCGGCATGCCTGAGTGTTGGACATTTTTAAGCCTGATGCTTATGGAAAAATGTCCAGATTCCCACAGGTGGCTTAATAGCCAAAAAATTCATTTTTTCTCATTGTGTTGCACAGCCACAGCCTAATGTTATGATTGTTTGACATACAACAGACTAAAACATAGAAGAGAGTTCCAGTCATTTCAGCCTAATCGTTTGATGTCTCTAATGGGTCAAAACTGTTAATTTCAGGAAAGTATCCCAAATGTCACAGAAGAGAAGGTGAATGAAGACATGCTTGGAGTAGAATCAAAAGTTCAGCTGTCTATTCCAAACTTTTGTCATATGAATTTCAGTGCTTCAAGGTTTGATTGCAGTCAAACTTATGGTGTTCATCACTTTGCACAATCTCGTAGGTGTCATGTTTGCTTCATGTATTTCTTCTGGTGTGTTCCAACTGATTAGGACAGGGGAAGTATTCAGGCTCAAGCAGGCTGCCCTCTACTACAGGAAGGAGCCTTATATTAGATTGGACAATTTTTTTGATTGCTGATGCTTCAAAAAGTTTTGAAAGCCCCACTGACCTACTGTCTGTACATGCATCTCATAGATTTCTTATTTCAGGTCAGGTTCCTAGAAGCACTAGGCTAGGCTTAATGCCATTGCACATTAGCACCTCAATAGCCCCTTGTCTGTGCATAAGAAGCATTAAACTATCACTGCTACAGTGCCTGGGATGCTCAAATATATGGCATGCGTCAATAACTTGTTGGAATAAAAAACATTTATGTTTAAGTTGCTACCAAGTTCTTTGTGATATATGTGATGACAGTACAACACGCGCTCGTACATATGTTCTTGTGACATTATGTTTTCCTGTTGCAACACACGGGTATTTACCTAGTATTTAATAAATAATAATAGCTACAATATTCAGCAGGATGAAGGCACGCGAATCCGACGTCAGCCATACTACCGCATTGCGGAAGCATGCATGTTGCCCGGCGCTGGTGCCTGCCGTCGTTGAAGCCACCGTAGACCAATGCGCCAAGATCCTCTCCGGCCACCAGGGCGCGTTTGCGACCCTGTACCTGGCCGGCCTGGCTAGCCCAACTGGCCCAGGTCTGGGCAGGCCTGCCCCAAGTGGTGCAACAGGTCTTGTTTGTGCCTGTGTACCCAGTGAGCCCGGCTCAGGCGAGGCTGTATTTGTCATCGAAGAGGCAGCCGGGCTGAGAGGCTAACCGCCACCAACTGCCACACTAAGATAGTGTTTGTCATTTGGCTATGGTCAGCCAGGCCCATAACAACAAACAGAAATGGACATGAATGAAAGGAGAATGAGGTTGCTCTTCCATAACCGTTACAACAACAGATCAAAGTTTTAGCATGCAATAGTTGGCCTCAGACATGCTAGTTTAACAATTCATGGCATTACTGGCTACATGGGATAATCAAAGTCAGTAAAGAAGAACAACAGCATCCGCTAGTCAAGTTTTGAAGCCAACAAACGAAGAAGTTCACAGAAACAGATAAGAGGCAGCAAAATGATATGTAGCCAGCTAATGCGTCGATCCATTGTGTCATCATTGGCCAAAATACAACATTTAACAGTTCTTGCACATGGACAGCCTGCACCAAATTGTTGCCTATTGTCAGCCACCCTCCCAGGCATACATCTACTGAAGGTTATGTGTCAAAAGATCAACCTACACTGCACAAAAGCTCTACAGCAAACAAAATCCCAGCTGTAGTCAAAAGAAGAGAGAGTGGGTGAGGGGGTGGAGGAACTATACATCTCAACAGTTAACCCCCTCCTATCCATGCAGACCATCATGTAGTGCAGCTACATGAAGTAGTTTTTGGCTAAGAAGGTCTGCAGCCAAATGGTCCTATGGGCATCAGTCATGTTCACAAAGCCCCTGCCTTGGGCCTTGTTGTCCAGGAGAAAGGTTGAAAGCTCTAGTTTGGTTTTGGTTAATTGATGAAACCCTAAGTGCTAACATAGTTTATCAAGATGATTATGAGATAGGTAGCACTACTCCAAGTGATGAAGCAATGGCGAAGATCATGACAATGGTGATGGCATGGTGATGGTCAAATGCTTAAACTTGGAAAAGAAGAAAGAGAAAAACAAAAGGCTCAAGGCAAAGGTATAAAATGTAGGAGCCATTTTGTTTTAGTGATCAAGACACTTAGTGAGTGTGGTCACATTTAGGATAGATAGCTGTACTATTAAGAGAAGTGAAACTCGTATCGGAATGCGGTTATCAAAGTGCCACTAGATGCTCTAACTCATTGCATATGCATTTAGGATCTAGTGGAGTGCTAACACCCTTGAAAATGTTTGTGAAAATATGCTAACACTTGTGCACAAGGTGATACACTTGGTGGTGTTGGCACATCTACAAAGGAGGTGGTGTTTGTAGGATTGAGATGGCGCTTTCGGAAAAATGAAATGCCTATTTTTTATTGCGCCGGATGCAAATTCTTGTGGTTGGCACATTAGAGCAAGGGTGAAGAAGTTAAAAGTGAAAACGAGTTGATCGCGAAGACGCTGGCGTCGGTCAACTGACCGGACGCTGGGTCTGAAAGCACCGGACCCTGGCAGCGTGCGTCCGGTCAAACTGACGGGTCTGCACAGTACCGAGGGTATTGCACCGGACGCTGGTCTGTGTCTGGTCAAGGTGGACCGGACGCGTCCGGTCGAAGAAATACGCCTCGGGGAGCTTACTGGAAACGACCGGACACTGAGGATTCTACGTCCGGTCAGTTTAGCCGGAGCGTCCGGTCAACTACGTAGCCGTTGAAATCTGACGAATAGCGTTTGAAGCTAGTGACACGTGGCATGAATCAGTGGACCGGACGCTGAGTTCAGGGTCCGGTCAGTATGACCGGAGCGTCCGGTCAGAGCGCGATTTGCCTAGTGAAGGGGTATAACGGCTCTATTTGATGGGGGCTCTATTTATAGCCCCATGGCCGGCTCAAGAGACAACTCTTGCACATTTTCATTGACATAGCAACCTTGTGAGCTTAGCCAAAGTCCTCCCACTCATCTCCATCATTGATTCATCATCTTTGTGAGATTGGGAGAGAATCCAAGTGCATTGCTTGAGTGATTGCATCTAGAGGCACTTGGTATTCGTATTGCGCTGTGGATTTCGCTTATTACTCTTGGTGGTTGCCACCACCTAGACGGCTCGGTGCAACGGTGGAGGATTGGCACAAGTTGGTGTTGTTCATGGCCGTCTCCGGTGATTGTGAGGGGAGTTGTACCTTCCCCGGTGAAGCACCGAAAGGTAACTCTAGTAAATTGCTCGTGTCATTGAGTTACCTCACTTGTGGGTCGGTTCTTGCGCTGTCCTATCGTGTGGACGAGGTTTGTGAAACACCTCTTAGCCGCCGAACCACCAAGTGTTGGTCGACACAACGGGGACGTAGCGTGTTGGCAAGCACGTGAACCTCGGGAGAAAATCGATTATCTCTCTTCTTTGGCATTCTCCCGATGATTGGCTATATATTCATCTTGTGATTGGTTCATCCCCTACACATCGGTATAATCACTCTACTCACTTATTTACATTCTTGCAAACTAGTTGATACAAGCTCTTTAGTGTAATTAGAATTGAGAGCTTGCTTTATTATTTACATTCATCTAGTTGAGCTCTTTAGAGTAGCAAGGTTGAGAGCTCTTAGTGAGTAATTACATAGCAAGTTTATGTGACTAAGTAATCATTGCAACTAGAATTGTTGGATAGGTGGCTTGCAACCCTTGTAGAGCTAGAGCAAATTTGCATTACGCTATTTATCATACTAATCAAATTGCTCTAGTTGATTTGTAGATTTTTAAATATGTTATTCACCCCCCCCCCTCTAGCCATATTAGGACCTTTCAAAGGTGTAGGCAACAATAAGGGCCTCCTCAGAGAAGCCAGGCATCTCCATCACAGCAAGGTACAGATTGGCATCAACATGGGCAGGTCCAGTCTCTCTAAGAGCATTAGCCACATTGTTGATAGCATCAGACATGTTGGTCAACATGAGTATCTCCTCCTCAGATAAATTCCCTCTCTTCCTCTTCCCACCAATACCTGAGCAGGGCACTTCTGTGGCCTTGCTACCCTCTGCAGGTGCAGTGGGAGCTTTATCACCAGTGAGGGGGGTCAATGGAGGACCATCAACCTTAGCAGCAGCACTGTCAGCCTGGTTCTGCCCTAAGGCTTCCCCAGACCTAAGTGCAAACCTACCAGTGGCTAAAGCATTGTCAAATATGGCCTTCCATCTCAGTGTAGAACCTAATAGGGGTGTTTAGGTACTCAGCATCTTTAGGATGGTCCTACATTTTGGTGCATGTGGAGGTCTAAACGTTTTGACTAACTCAAAAAAGGAGCTCTCTTCATCCTAATCATGGATATACACTCTGTATCAGTGGAGTGGTAAATCATGTGCATTGTCCTCAGTCTGTGCTGCTCATTTACATCTCTAATAAGTGCAAGTGCTGCAGGGTCAGGCTGGGGTGTATTAGGTTAAGGGTTTTTTCTTTTTAGCCTAGTGGATACAAAGGAAACCATAACAATAGTCAAAGCAGCGACTTGCCTACACAGCATCTCATGGCTCAACGAGGGATCCATCTACAACCATGTAAAATTGAAACAGGGATACAGATCATCAGACCCTGCTAGGCATCAACATGCTCATGAAATGAATGAATAAGGAAATAGCACGGCTGCATCATGTATTGATGCCTCCCAGTGCACAAAAAGGACCACATCATCGACCACATCTCATAAAATAGTAACAAACCGTAGCTTATCAGGTACCAAACCATAACAGAACCAAAGCAGCATCAGCATCAGGTACCAAAAAATAAAAAACATCATCAGCTACCAAACCCTAATACATGTCGCATCCAAGGGAAAACACAAGATGGGGGGGGGAGGGGTGGTCCATTTCACCTTGGGTTCGGGGTCGTAGAACCGGAGAGGAGGCAGATCTGGAAGTAGAGGAAGCAGATCGATCTAAAGTCGAAGCAGACGGGGACGGAGAAGAGGAGGAACACCAACACGCCACCGAGTACCAGCAGCAGCCGGAGCAGGAACGCGGCGAAGAACACCCAAGGCGCGGAACGGAGGCAAAGTACGCCGGAGGTCGCCGCCGCCACCACGCACACGAGCTCACTGTCGGTCTCTCAGGAGGGAGGTGGAAGGTGACCAGAGCGAGGAGAGGAAGAAGGAGAGGCAGGGGGAGCGGCCACACTTATATGCAGGCGGATTTGCCTTCCCGCACGGCGGCAAGCGCGTGCGGAAGTTTCACCTTCCCGCGCGAGCCACCCCGCCGCCACCCCAAATCGCCCGCGAGCGCCGCGCGCAGCCGAGCTCGCCAGAAACGAACCCTAGCGGCGTTTCTCCAGGGCCAGGCGGCGGCGGCGTATTTGACTCCTGGGAGCCGAGCTCGCTCGTGGGCCAAGGCCGCAAACATGGGAGCCTGCAGCCCACGAGCGCAAGGCCGGCCTGGGCCACCCTCGCAAACGCACCCTTGTCACCAACCAGCCCTGCGACTGCGAGTGCGGAACCAGCGTTGTGTCCCTGTAGCCCGCCCCGGTGCAGTACGGTGCAGCATCGTATCATGACGCCTGCCGCCCTGCGGCAGATACGGTGCAGCGCCGTCGCCGCCGGGGCGTCCTCCTGGCCCTTCGGCCCTTTCCCTGGAGGCGCGCGCTTGATCGTCCTTTTCTTTAGTTTGGCCAAGAGCAAGCGAGGAGTTGCCTATTATGACAAACACCGGTACACCAAAAAAATTGCCCAGGAGGCCAGGACGGCTATAACCGCTCTTTCCTAGGGAGCTTGTGCCCCTGTGATGGCGGACACAGCGTTTTTGGATCTGTTGGGATTTTCACCAACGAGATCAGGCAAAACAGCCATCATCAATAGTCGAGGAAAAATACAGAAGCTTCGACACAATAAACCACGTATGTTGGTTTTTACACAAAATTCACTAGACTACACATACAATCTTTTGCCCTGCAGAGGTACGCTACAAGAAACCCCTCTTTACTGTCAGCAATGCTGGAGGCAAACTACTAGTGCCGGCACCGTAGGCACCGTAGGCGCATGCTAGCAATTTCACCTAGCCGCAACAGTTGCCGACCTAATAATAGTAGGTGCCACTAGAATTTCATTCAGTGCCACCATGCCAGCCCAAGAGCTTGAATCTAGTCAGACTCGTTGCCAGAATCCACATCAGCTGTAGCTTCACCACGATAGACGGCGGACTCTTTTTCATAACGTTTCTTGTCGACCTGGGCCTGCTGGATGTAAGGCTGCTTCTCTTCGCCTGCTCATGACAAGGAACGTGGGAACCGTAAGCACACAGCTTTTGTTTTAGCTGTAAACATGATGACAAAACATTGCAAAATTTGCCTCACAGATGAAACAATGCTGATACTATTACTCAGATAATATAATGGAGAGTGATCTAGAATATTACTTGACATCTTTTGCCACATCTCCCCAAGCTTCTTTGCAATCTCAGTCGTAGGCAAATCTGGGTTGCTGCTCTTCATGTTCTGCATAATCAAAAATAAACTTTAAACTTCTGTTCAATATCAGTTTCTAGTGTGGGAAGGTTTCTGCTCTACCCTCAGTGTCACAAAATATCTAAACGACCTAATATGCTGGGAATTATTAACCAAAGCAACTTACTCCTCGCTCAGCCATTGAGAAATACATGAACGGTGTCATTGCTCTTTTGGGGGCATTAGGATCTTTTTTCTTCTTTGCCTTTTTCTTCTCATGTCCTTCGTCATCCCTGCCCTTAGGCTTCCTTTTCTGAACTGGCTTTGAACTGCTTGCTTCCTTCTTGGATGATTTCTGTGGAGAAAAACAACTGCATATTACATCATGGCTTCAGGCTTGCTGGTCTACAACAACAATAAATTTAAAAATACCTCTTTTTCACCACCACTATCACTAGCATCTGATTCCTCATCACCCGAGTCATCAGTAGGAGATCCACTATCATCCTTATCCGCAACAAAATCTTCATCCTAAAATGAAGATAAATAATAAGTACATAGAAGGGCTCAGTAATAAGATTAACAAGGCAGTATCAAGCAACATAACAACAAGGCAGCATACCTCTTCATCACTTTCATCATCCCCAGCCTGATTCTTAATACGTTCTAGATGTGGATCAACAGCATCATCATCAGTGTCTCGTAGAACATCTGTAACTACACCACTTGCACCTTGACCATCTCCTCCAAGGTTCATTATTTTAATGTTCTTTCCACTAAAAAAATGTCAAAAAATAAGGATAGGAAAACTTAAGTTTCTGTATAACATGAAAGATGATGAAGGCAATAAAAGGGACAACATACGTGATGAAGTTGAAGAGGTTGTGGTACTCATTCCTTTGAATATTTCTGAAGAGATGCTCTTGGTCATTTTTCAGTTTGACAAGGAGGTCAAAATAGTGAGATGATATACTGGCACCCCCAGCACCATGGCGTTCAAATTCAACAAACTCAATCTGCATTGAGAATGTAATAAACAGCAGTTACTACGAATGGAGTCAATGGACACTGAGAGTTCCTACCACGAATATAAACTGATACCTCCTCATGAAGAATGAGTGTAGGTGGCTTTGGCAGGAAGAAGAAACCCTTTTCAAGTGGATACAACAGTCCATCTTCAGCTTTGAGTGATGATTTAACTGCATATCCATCATGGCAACTTCTGAAAGAACCTGGCCTTGTGACTTTAGCACCAGATAGACCACGAAGGACTTTGGTAAATACCTCATGTATTAGACCCTATGGATATATTGAGAACAGTGTAAGAAAAAGGAATAAGTTAAGTGTAGTTACCAGCAAGTATCGATTGCATACTTGTTAAAAAGAAATAAAAAAATGACATGAGAGTTGCATAGAACTAGCTACTGACATAGTCCAATAAAAGGAAGATTGCCTAAATGGCAATTTTTTCAAGGATTTCTAAAACTTAAGCTCTACATCTTCATACTTGCAAACATCAGCATACATTATTCTTTTAGAAAAATAAAGAAGGTGAAAAGCCATGGAGCCTTAGTTGACCATGAAGAGGAAAAAATTAGCCGCCCAGTAAATTACCACCAAAAGCATGCAATATTGTATAAAATCAGCACATGTATTGACTTAAGAGCACAGAAATTCAGACTATCAATGTTCAATCTTTTTTGTATAATTATAGCAACACATACTACAACCATCCCCCGAAAACCCAAACGTATCTAAAATATTATGGTTTAGCCTTCTGCAAGGAGAGGCAGAACATTACAATTTATCCTGACTGATATTGTCTCTCATCATGCCCAACAAATTCAGATAAAAAATTGCATGGATGAGCATGAAAAAACATTTGGAATAATTAGTATTCAGTTCCTCAATATACATCTATTTTAATATTAGAAGTCCTAGTAAATTAGATCAACTATCTCAATATGGAGAATAGTAGGTATTAAAATAGTTCTTTTCTCAAATTATGAAAATATAATGGAGAATAGTGGAACATGGAATTAAGGAGACAGCACACTGTTGCACAGTCCCTTGATAACAGAAGATGGGCGCAAAATATTAAAGAAACCCTCACTGTCCAGGTTATAATGAAGTATCTGCAGATTTGGATAGGATACATATCAAAAGAGTAATCAAGTGTTTGCTCAGCCTAACTTCACGTATCAGCTTCAAATCCAAAACACATTTGGCAAAGGCATAGCACAATTATTAAGAAAGCATAGAAGGCAAGATGCATTATGCTAATGGAAAAAGCTCGCAGGTGACCACAATATCTCTCAACAGGATACACCATGCTTGAGATGGAGTTCGCCATACTCAGAAATTTTGTTTCGACATGTTAATTTTATTTTAGAAACTAGGATTCAGTCTTCAACTGTAAACAGTATTCTTTCAAATCAACAGACACCACCTTGTAAGATTCCTCAAGCCTGTCCTTGTATTTGTCAACCAACAGCTCTTTACCCAATGCCAGGTCTCTTTCAACTACTGCCTCTGTCTCAAACTATTAAGAGATAAGGGAACAAATTAGTCTATCTATTCAAAACAAGTCCTGAAATGAAGTGGTAATATGACTATAACCAACTAAACATTATGAAAAAAATGCAGTGCAATACCTGAATAACAATGTGAGGATACAATGTTTGTCCTTTACGGATTGGTGGATCAAGAGTAATAACAACAAACGTATGAGGATTGTTTGACTGCAAAGCTCAACCATGCAATGGGTTTAGTTACATGTCAGAGTGTAATATTATGCACAACAATAAAGCACAGCTCAACATAGGATCCAAGAACAGAACCTTTGGCAAAAGAAAGAGGCGAACGATGCTGCTGTATTGGATTTTGAAATCATTAGCTTGTCCTTGGAGTCGCAGAAATGACAGATGAAGCTCAACACTATAACGTCCTCTGTATTGCCAAAACAAAAAATCGTTAGCTTTTTAAGCTCAACAATCTTGTGTTTCTCATAAGGTAAATTGTTCATATTTTCCACCTTGGTGTAAGAATCGCAATTCCATCAAACGTGACAACTGGTTCTTCAGAAGAACCAACATCAGCAAATTTCAATATAGTCTCCCATAAAATCTACAGAAAATAGATAGGTTTTCGTTAGTTACTATTTTGCAACTTCAATGTGCTTCATTTAAACAGTGCTTACTGAGTGAGCTTACGTGAGCCGGAGGGCGATTCTCATCCCCAACAAACTGAGTATTCGAAGTAGGCACATGAAAACTTAAATCCATGAGGGAGTCTTTCTGCAACCATGAGGGATTAAAATGTTAGCACAGTACTATGGCAATGCAGAAAATATGAGTGGATCCACTACAACTGCTGTCCACTACAAACCTCATTGGCTCCAGTAGTATCATCAACATGAAGCTCTAAGAGAACATCTGTTTTTCCTTGCATCTGGGTTTGTGCAACATCAGCTAGGGATACTTCAAATGCTTGCTTTGAACCAACCATAAAGGTTAGCATGTTTCCTACAGAGGCAAGGGTAACAAACATGAAAATCAAACTGAACATATGTTAAAAGGGGTCCCATGGTAAAATAATAAAAGGTCACCCAAATTACCATCTATATCAATCCCTCCCCAGTTGTGGCCACTAACAGAAAGCTGTTTTTCATCTGGTGTGACGCCCATATTCTTTTGTATGAAGTTGGTCAAGCTGCTCACATCCTATGCAAGAAAGGACAAGATCAAATATTTTCGTCAGGTAACAATAAGAGAAATATATTAACCTCACCATTCATCTTTACTGAAAAGTCAAAGCATACTCTCAGAAATGACTGACAATATTTCAAGACAACCAAATCCAAAGAAAATCTGATAATCCAAATATAATTTTGAATTTTCCATCTTTGAATAACACTGCATACAGAATCATGAACACTATTCCTTCAAATATTATCTATAGGTAAGTCTTAACTACATAATAGATACAGTATGTACAAAAGACAGCATATTCTGCGAGACTTGTTTATGACAGGCATACCAAGTGGCATGAAAGAATATAGTAACTGTTCACCTTAATTTGAACAAGAAGAGTTTGCTTTAGTGGATATAAAGATCGAACTGCTCAAGGTTTAATCAACACATGAAAAACATATACCAAAATAAGATGTCACATATAGCAAGGTAGAAACTATTCAGTTTCACAGCAGAGTAACTTGGGCAAACTAAGCATTCTCCTTTTCCATGATCTAATTCACATTTCTCGGTTTATCCCTTCCCCAGACCCCACTCATGTGGGAGCCTCCGGCACTGGGTCTGCCCTTTTTTAATTCACATTAAAGCGATATTCATTATAATCATATGCCATAATAAGATAGAAAATCTGGTCAGCAATGTGAATTTCGAAAATTCTAAAAAACTAGACAAAGCTAGTGCTACTTTTAACTGTATAAGTTTTGCATCAACAAATATATCCTAATTTTACTGAGAAATGTATCCAGATCCAAGTGTTCTAAATACACAATTCTCCAGATGCGCCAGCCTTTTTGTCCAATACCAACACCATTAATAAACCACATAATATTAAAGGCGCGCGCGGGGCGGGGGGGGAGGAGAGACCTGTTCACGGAAGCCAATAAATCTGTAGAACAGGCCATCCTTAATCCTGACTCCAAGCTGATATGCTCTGGGGACTTTCATCCAAGTAACTGCGGTTACATCAGCTTTGTCAATCTCAATGGTCTTTCCTCCACCTTGTCTCTTCCATGCAAGTCCACCAGAATACACTTTAAACTGACCAGGGTTCTGCACAGGTGCAAGGGTCATGACAGTATGTTAATATTCTAAACGTTCACAAAAAGTAATAAATTGTATACCATTCAAGAGCAGCAAACAGCCAAACACAGGTGCAGAAACAGTAATAGATCTTGAACGGAAGGAATGCAAAACATTTAATCTCAGGATTCATAAGTATAGGTATAATACCAAAGATGGTCAGGCGTCAGATAAGATTATTACTAGATCATTTTCCAATGCATAAGTTGTGAGAGTGTTCCATGTATTATAGGATCTAGGTTAGGGCAAGCATTGTTTTGTACATTAAGATAAGTACACAAAAGATATCGACAACATGGTTAATTGTGTCAATGGAAACACAATAATTTGATAAGCACAGAGAGAGTGTGCTTTCTTTTGGCGTACAGAGAAGGGGAGCCTACAAAGGCATCATGTTGTATTGTATTCTTCTTGTAAGCTTAAAAAAAACGGAGAAGAGATTTGTAATTTCCTACTAGTAGATATAGGCGTCCTTGTATTCTGCAGCTGTCAAGCCTAGAAAACACTCTAGCCCCCAAACCCACCATAGGAATCTAAGGTTTCGCATGAAAACCTCGGCACAAATTGGCCAAACCCAGGCCACAACAACGAAATCCAACAAGTCAGAGTGAGGAAACGCCCCCAACCAAGCACCTGAGTCAACCAAATGGAGCAGAAAAACAAACCAAAGCGAAATTTGGCCTAAAATACGGCACAAACCCTAAAACCCGACCAATACGCAGCCGCAGCTAATCGTCGGGGGAAAAAATGGGCTAACCAGTTAAAATCACTAGCTTATCAGAAGTTCGCCAGCCACGACGTCATCTCACGATATCCCATTTTCGGACCAAACCCTAGAATCGACCAAGCGGCGGCGGAGGCGGAGGCGGAGGCGGAGGAGGAGCTTACCGTGCCACCGCGCCCTCCGAGGAGGATGTTGTTGAAGTGGTGGCCGTCCGTCATCTCCGCCGACGCGGCACCTGGGGCCGACTGCTTGCTATCTCCCGCGCGCCGCCTCTACTAGAGCTCCGCTTCTCCGGCGAGGCCAAGTCGAGAGGCGCAGCTTGCTTGGCTGCGGCTCTGCGGTGCGGAGGCGGTAGAGGGAGGCGCGCGGCTGAGCGAGGGCTGTTGTTATACAGAGAGCCGCAGCGAAATTGGTTGCCATCTCACTGACGTTAGGGTCCCACCTGTCAGGAACCGCCCGGTAGAGGATCCTGGAAGTGGGGCCCGCACGTCAGTCGTGCTTCCGCGCTCCCTTCTCGTCCCCACTTCTCCATTCCCCTCGCGGTTTTGCACATCCCCTGCCTCCCTGCATCTCTCTCTGCGCTCCTGCCTCCTGGTGCTCGGCCATGGCGGACTATCACTTCGTGTACAAGGACGTGGAGGGGAGGAGCACAGAGTGGGACGACATCCAGCGCCGCCTCGGGAACCTGCCTCCGAAGCCGGAGCCCTTCAAGCCGCCGCCCTTCGCCCCCAAGGTCGACGCCGACGAGCAGCCCAAGTTAAAGGAATGGCTCGACGAGCGCGAGCCCGAAGAGCTTGAGGAACTCGAGGACGACCTGGACGACGACCGCTTCCTCGAGCAGTACAGGTAGGGCCTCTCCGTAGGCTCGATCCGGTCTGCAGTCTGATTGCTGATCCGTGATGCTGTCTTTTCCCCGTCTGTTATTAGATGCATCTTAAGAAGCTTTAGTGCCTACCGCGTTTGATTGATCTGATCTGACTAGTGGTTAATTGGTATAATTCGTGTGCTTCTGATAGGAATCTGATGTCTTTCTATTGTTGATCCGGATTCCTCGCAGTAGTCCGGGCTTTGGATTATTCAATGCGTTTGCGATTCGTTTGGTACAAGTGGGAATTTATTGTGACGATTTGATGTAATTCGATGCATGCAGGAAGATGAGGCTCGCAGAGCTGAGGGAGGCCGCAAAAGCCTCGCGATTTGGTAGTATAGTTCCCATCACTGGTTCAGACTTCGTGCGGGAGGTGTCTCAGGCACCATCAGATGTTTGGGTTGTGGTCTTCCTCTACAAGGATGGGTAACTCTTTCTTCACAGTTCACTGCATCCTTTTGCATGTTATGTCAATGATTATGCATGGGAGAACAATTCTAGGGTTTATTTTGTATGATTCGACCAAACAGCTCTGGAACCAGATTGAACTAAATTCAGACTTTGACTGCACTTTATTTTTAGTTGTGTTGGTTTTCTATAGAAAGTTGCCTGAAAAGACTAGGCAACTATGAAATTTGACTATGGTTGGCTGGATATAGGAATTCTGATACTTGTGCTGTGCGTCATTGGCTCGTAGCCAGACATTTTATTGCTGTGAAATAGGTCCCAGCAGCTCGTACCTTCGATATATATGATATGTGAACATGCTTTCTTTTTTTCTTGTCGAACGCGCTGGAGAGTTGCATGCCTTTTCATTGATAGATAGAAAAAATGGTCCGATTACAAACCGATTCCACGTTTTTTTTTTTTTTTTTTTTGCGTGAACACACCCATTTAAACAATACATGCAGCCCCTACTAGCAGTCGCCTACTCAGCTCGCTCTGGCAGCACACGCGGCCTTCACGCCTGCCATGGTCTAGAAATGTGCTTAATCGCTTGCCTCTTGGATTACTGCCGAGACCGACGGTGTGATTCCATCAAATACACATTGGTTTCTTTGTTTCCATAGAGTCCGCGCCAGGAAGAGCACCAGTGAATTGAGGCCCTTCCTCACCACCTTTGGATCCCTATGTGTCGCCTTGCACCACCATGTTTGGAAGCTGTCGTGCACGGATGGTGCTAGTGCTTGTAGGCTGTGGGCAGTGGACCAAACCTGGTGGGAGAAGACTCAGGTTGACATGAGGTGCTCAATTCCTTCCTCCTGGGTCGCAAAGTGGGCAGCAAGATGAGTGCATCAGACCGTGATGTGTCAGTCTATCCGCTGTCCAGCATCTGTTGTGCCCCGCTAGCCACAGGAAGAACTTCAGCGAAGCGGCAGCCAAGACTTCCAGAGTTGCTTGCAGGGTTCAAAGGAGGTGGAACTGACAAAGAAGTGAGCATGCTTTCATGACCATATAACAAATAGATAGCTTGGCAATTCTTGGATTTAGTGGACATTGTTCTGTTGATTTGTCCACCACTTTAAGCTGTAATGTAATTAGTTGATTGTCATGCTGCAGTTTTTCAGCATGTAGGATCTTCCATGAAATTGTTGCTCTTTTCTGTATGATGTTTTACTGCTTCCATGTGTTGCTTGCATCAAAATTGTACAGAAAGGATATCTGAATTCATTGGAATGTAATGAGCTCCATACATGATCTGATGCATGAAGCATGATGTTCTTTAGTAAATTGTGGCGCTTATCGAATTCTATGAATCTGATGACAGGATACCTGAATGTGGATTGCTTCAGAATTGTTTGGAGGAATTGGCTACAAGATACCCAGCGACAAAGTTTGTTAAAATTATTTCCACAGACTGCATCCCCAACTACCCAGATAGGAATGTTCCTACAATACTGGTGTATAACAACAGTGCTGTCAAAGGGACTTGTGTTGGTTTGCAGAAATTTGGTGGAAAGAGATGCACACCTGAATGTAAGTTACTACTCGTATACTGCAAATTAGTATTCAGTATCTGCTTTTCCTGTTAGTTGAGTGATTCCAGTTGCTCGAATTCTATGTGCTGTTGATTGGTCTTTTTTGAGCTCACACCTGTAAATTTATGAATGGCATATTGGCCTATGCCATTTAGCCCCCAAAATCCGCTTCCTTTTGGATATACCACCTGAACTTCCTTAACTAAAGCAAAATATTTTGACCTTCAGGTGATATTTTTTAAAAAAAAATCAATAGTAAACAATTCATTATGACCTGCATGCCTTAATGCATACACTCCCCAGATCCAGTCTTGATTTGTCCGCGTTGTTTCATGTGTCAAATATTTCGGTGGTGTTTGTCTAAAATAGCAGCATGCTGGTTCCCAGTTATACATTAGTCTTAGCATATCATTGATCCTTTTCTGTAATAAGAAATTAGAGAATAATCTTTCACATTTAGATTACACTAAATTTATGGAAGCTTTCCTTTACCTCAACATCGTTCCAGAAATTCTTTTCCCAGCGATATACTTGGGTTTCATCTATTTACGCCAAGTCACTGTTATGTTCCTTTCAGCTGTTGCGTTAGCCCTTTGCCAGTCAGACCCGGTACTGAATGATGGGCATGGTGGCAGCGATTCATCTCGGGACAATGTCATCGAAGGTGTTCGCAGGAAGTTCATAGAGAAGGTTGTGGCCCAGCATGAAGAGCGGGAAGAAGAGGATAGTGACTAAGCTTATACTTTTTGTGTTAGTTTTCCTCAGCTGGCAGATCCAATTTGGTTCCAACGTTTACTGATTTTATTATGTGATTTTGTGGGTGAAATTTGCCAGAGTTTTCTGGTTACCTGGTTGTGCGGGTGAAGCTTTTAATACGGATCTTATTGCCTGGTTTTTGCAGTTAGAGATGTGTGAATCATAACTGTATGGGATCAGAGATTATTAGTGCACTTGTATAGCATGAGAAAAGATCCACCCAACCTTTGCATCCATAGTATTTCACTATCCTGAACATTTCTCGACACAAAACATTATAACTAAAGTTATCTAATTTGTGTATATGCATGTTTATGATCCTTTGTGAATCAGTTAAAAGTGCAATTTGTGGATCCCGCAAGCCCACGAGGGGTTCGTAGCCAGGCTTCCTGGAAACGAGCGGGCGTATGTGGCTTCCACGGTGCACCGAATAAAACCTGCCTTCAGCCCGCCTCTGACGCGAGAGCGGGACGATCGGCCTATGCCGGAGCGTCTGACCCAAAAGATCTGAGAGTTTTTTTTAAATAATATTTTTTAATGATTAATTGTAAATGTAGCATTTAATTAAAAAGAATTACAAATCTAGTATCCTATCGGGGAGGGGATAGTCGACTGGAAGCTATCGGCTTCTTGTGCGCCGACAGGATCTTCTTGTGCGCCGACAGGATCCTATCAGCCGTCCAGAGGCCGCCATGCCTGCTATCGGCGCCGACGAGCCCCTATCGTTAGCTGAGACGTCGATAGGTCATAGGATACTTGTTACTTGTCGGCTTCCCAGTGGCCGACAGGATGCTATAAGAAAAAAATTTCAAGATCTAATGCATCTGCTTAATAAATAGTTGCATATATAATTAATTAGTTAATAATAAATAAAATGCTGTAGCAAATAGCAGTACATTACATGTATATGTTATGGAACGATAGAATCGTATGGGCGCGGTGGATGGAAGAAGTGACCGATATGGGTGGATAATGGCGACGGATGGCGAGAGCGTGCGCGCGAGCACACCGCATGCACTCGTGCCTGCCGGATACTGATCGATCGGAGCCATCGAGTTGATCAGTAAATGCCTGCCCAACCAGCGGGGTCGCCGATCAGATCGTCGGAGACGCCCGCCTTTGGAGCAGGGCATGGGGATGCACACGTACATGTACTTGCCACTACTTTTATGTACGCGCGTGCGTGAGCGAGCGAACCATCCCTCGCACACCTGACGCGTCGCGGGTCTCCCCTGTCGTGTCTTCTCTTCCTCTCCTCCCTCAGTTGTCCATTGAACTCTTTCCCTACTTAGGTTATATTTAGTTGGATGAAATTTAAGAATTTGGTTACTGCAGTAATTTCGTTTTTATTTAACAATTAGTATTCAATTATGGATTAATTAGGCTCAAAACGTTCGTCTCACGATTTTCAATCAAACTGTACAATTAGTTTTTTTTCGTCTGCATTTAATGCTCCATACACGTATCGCAAGATTCGATGTGATGACTACTATAGCACTTTTTGGGAAAAAAATTTGGAACTAAACAAGGCCTTGTTATCGCTGATTGGTTTCTGGGCTAGCTGGTGCTGGTTTGTTGTGAGAAAAAAACACTGTTGACTAACTAATTTGGACTAGCTGAAACCAATAAGCGAACAGACTGCACCCAGCGAACCGCCGTCCGGTCCGTCCGTGTCCGTCCTCTCTCTACATACAGCTACCTAGCTGGGTACCATTACACCACCTCTGTTCTCTCTGTCTCCATCTCTTGCTCGATCATACATTCATGCATACATACACGATCGACGACGTACTCCAGCTCGCGCGGGAGCATCGCCGCTGATCGATCGGCTAGGACTAAGCTAGCTCGGTGCTGTGTAGTACTCCCTATATGGCAATGAGCGAGCTCAGCTCCGACACCTCGTCCACGTCCTCCTGTCCTACACGTCCGACCCCTGCACGGCCACGGGCCACCAGCCCGCGCGCGGCGCCCTGCTCTGACGCCGCCGCCGCAGCTGCTGTCAGCGGCAAGAAACCCCCCGCCCGCGCTCAAACGACGGTGGCTCCAGCTCCGCCCCGGCGTACGGCGGCGTCCGCATGCGACGCGCGTGGGGCAAGTAGGTGTCGGAGATCAGGGAGCCCCGCAAGAAGTCCCGGATCTGGCTCGGAACATTCCCGTGCCCGGGGATGGCGGCGCGCTCGCACGACGTCGCAGCGCTCAGCGTCAAGGGCGCGCGAGGTGAGCTCAACTTCCCGGACCTCGCGCGCCACCTCCCGCGCCCGGCCTCCCTCGCGCCGCGCGACGTCCAGGCCACCGCCGCGCGCGCCGCGCTCATGCACTCCGCCGCTGGCGGCGGCTCCTCCTCGTCCTCATCGCGCGACGCGCCGGCCGCGCCGGCGGCCGCCGAGCTGGCGCCGCCGCGCACGAGGAGCCGGAGCCGGAGCCGGAGCCTCAGCCCGAGCGGCAACCGGCGCAGGCCGTAGAGGTGGCCGCCGAGCTGGCGCCGCTGTGGGTGGAGAGTTCGGGCCGTCCGATCACCCGTGGGCGTGGACGCCGTGCGATGGGCTCGACGCAGTCGTCGGCTTCCACCCTCTCCCTCTCCTATGGGACTACAAACTGCTACTAGGCTATCCTCCGTTTGTACATGGCCTTCACTGTTTTGGTTACCTGTTTTGTGTGTGTTTTTTCCAAGTGTGTGATTTTTGTTTTCTTTTTTCACTTTTTTTGGTTGGACTTCTTTGTTTGATGATATGGGGGTACAATTAGCTAAGTTTTTTTTTGGGTGGGGGGGGGGGGAGGAGGAGGAGGCTGAGATCGATGTAAAGAAAAATGGTTAATGTAGCGTCCGGACGCCCGCTCAAGTGCTCAACCCCCCGCCCCCGCCCCACACGCACGCCCCCAGCGTGCCCCCGGCCCAATCCGCTAGCCCTTCGGCGAGCCGCGCGTCCCCAGCTCGCCCCTTAGCCCACCGCGTCCGCCTTCGCACCGCCCCACGCGCGATGAGCACGCCCCAGCGCCCCATGGCAGCACCCCCGTCCGCCGGCCCTAGCGCCTCCGTCCGCTAGGCCCCCGGCGAGCCACGCCCTCCCCCCGGGCGAACAACATAAAATACTCGAATAAAACATTTGCAATAACATGGATCAACTGCTAAAACATTTAGAACATATTATTGCAACATTTGTGTGAAGCATATGAAACAATGCTCGAATAAAACACTTGAAACAACCTGGAACAACTGTTGCAACATAAGACAGAAGCAACTGAAACAATTGGAACATATTATTGCAACATTTGTGTGAATCATATGAAACATCCAGATCAGAACGATTGCAACATACGTCTAGAAACATGTGAAACATTTTGAGTAAATGCTTGCAACATGCCTTTGAAACACTTGCAACATCTCCCGATCTACTTTTGCAACATCCATATGATTTAGCTGCAACATACCTCTGAAATGTCTGAAACAATCGAAATAAACAATTGCAACACAGGGGGAAGAGAGAGCCTGGTGCGCGGAGCGCCATGGCCGCCGTATATGAGGGCATTGGGAGCTCCTTGTGAGTGAGGACGTTGGTGTCAGGAGAGGGGCGGCGCCAAGGTGGGGGAGGAGGATGCTAGGGTGGGGATAGGAGCTGCCAGGGTGGGGGAGGAGGACGCCATGGTGCGTGAAGGAGCTGATGGTGTGGGAGAAGGCACCGCCGGGGTGGGGGAGGAGGATGCCGCGATAGGGAAGGGTGCCGCCGCCGGCCATGGAGGGAGCCAGCGAAGCACGCGATGGAGAGGAGCTGGCCGCTGCCGGTCATGTTGGGGGCAAGCGACGCACACGATGGAGCGGAGCGCTGTTAGCTGGGAGGAAGAGAAATGTGTCCGTTCTCGACGATGGAGAGTAGTTTTAGATGGGCCATGAGGGGGACCGGGCCGTGCAGCTCCGTAGGCCCACAGGAGGCGCGTCCGGACGGGACGGTCGCCCGTATCCAATCATTATCGAAAGAAAAACTGACTTTATTTTATAATGACATGTGTCGTGACACTATTACGGATTTTCGATGCATTGAAATGATGCTAGGTGTCGTGGCTGCAGATATAACGTTCCTGGCTTTTGCAATGCCACGGTGATGGTGATCTCAGAAAAGTTGCCCAACGAACACACAAGCAGAGTAATAAATAATTTAGAGTTTTCCCTGATTTCACCAAAAATACAGTTTTTACACATACTTCCCTGTCTTAAAGTTTTAAAAAAAGCATTTAAAATTTTGTCCACCGTAAAAGTACTTTTAGCTTATGGACTACAGATGCTATTAGTTTCTTTATTTTTAGCGTGTAATCATTATTATACGTTGATATACTTTTTCATACATACTTTTAGAATTTTGCCATTTATCTATTGACAGATTTCTTTGTGCTAAATCTGTTAGATTTATGTGCGTTGGATTATGCTCTAAGATATGTGTTCCCATTGACTTTATGCTTTAAGGTTCCGTGTTCCCATTGTGCTAAATTTGTTCGTGTGTTATTGGATTTTTGTTTTGCATACCCGTTAAGTGATCTTTGGCTAGTTTTGTGAAATTTGATAGACTTGTTGATACACCTATCTGTCAGATTTTATAATGTTCTGAAAAACAACAGATTTTGACAGCCCAAATCTGTCAACAGATGGATAAACAGGCCTATAATTATATACTAAAAGTGCATTTGTTTTAAGGTTTTACTAGGTAGCGTGCCCGTGCGTTGCTACGGGACAGTAAAATTTTTGTACTAAAAACACAAGGATCGCACGATAAAATAACAATACTGTGAAAACGTTAAAGTGACATTTAATCCAAAAAGTAAAATTCGTGAAATTAACACCGTCACGGAGAGCGCGGCGTCGTAGGCTCACCGACTCGATAAGGGCCGAGCGACAACCTTGTCCATACCTATAACAATCCAAAACTTAATGCATTAACCAAGAATTTATGAGTAATCAAGTATATTTTAGAGAAAAAAGAATCGATGTGGTAAAGATAGAAAGGATAAATAGATCAACAGAACTATCAGAATTGTCATGAACTCTTTAGGGTTTTCCCTAAGCAGCTAGTTCTCAGTTTGCTATACAATGTCAAATGACTTGTGCATCCATCGGATAGCAATCTGGACACTAATATACTTCGATCACATTAGAGAAGTTGCCGATGCAAGGCCTTAATCTTTGTACAAGAAAATACAAAAGATATGCCCTACATCAATTGTCACCTATGTGGCCGGTGTACAATAGTCACCGATGGTACTTCTCCTTATCATTGATCGCTCTTGGAGGCTGCAACTTCACGTCACCATTGAAATTGTAATTGGTAGCAGACACATTGCTCTGTTAAGATATTATCATATTAAAATGGCTCCACGGTATTAACAAATTCGTAAGGACTCATTGCTAGAAGAACAGCTAGGAATTTGTTTCAATCTGTAGTGTATAACAATTTCCACAAGGGGTACTAAAATTGGATAAGAAGCAGAATTTTGAACCACCACAAGTTGTCTAGCAGAAGAGGGAAATATACCTTTTTTTCTTGATCACATTGTCTATCTCAAAACGAATAAGTGTAACCATGCCTTCAGATACCTTTCTATTTGGATCTTCAATTGATAGAAAAACTGTCATTTAGGATTACATTCTCTTGGACATCTAACAATGACGCTAGATCCCACAAATACATAATCCGGTACCACACAACAGCATTGATGACCAAAGAATCAACATACTACCAAGATTAGTTTAAACATGTGTTGTCAAAGAGCTTGGTAAATGAAAGTAATTTATATTCTATATTTCATTTGCCGTAAAGGCATCAACAAAATGAAAAACGAAGATGTAGGAAAGACTTACAGAAAAAAACAAAATTTTGATTTGACTTTTGGTTCTCACAGACAACTGGTTACTCAGGAGTTAAATACTAAATAATCTGACAGTGTATCAATCCAGTTTTGGTCTTGCTATATAGGTTAGCAAGCAATATCAAAACTAAATAACCAAGGAGCATACTATCTTTGTACCCTGTTAGTCTATGTAATACAAGTCTATAAGGTGATAGCAAAATTACTCGCAAATAGGCTGAAGATTATTTTACCAGACATCATTAGTGAACAGCAACGTGCCTTTTTGTCGGGACGATTGATCACTGATAACATTCTTTTGGCTTATGAGTGTGTGCATGCTATTAATAATAGGAAAAAATGAAAATCCGGTCTCTGTGCAGTGAAATTAGATATGCATAAAGCATATGATAAGAGTTGAATGGAGATTTTTAGAGGTTACATTTGTTTTTTCTAGTCATACCTGGTTAGCTAACAGAGGTAAATTTTATCATTTTTGTATTTATATTGAAGAAAATTACCAAGCTTTATCTAGTGAATTCGATCACACGAATAGTGCAAATATGTATATGTAGAGTTGTAGATCACTAACCTGCTCTTCTAGAGTTCCATGATTTTGGCATAAAGATTTATATTGCAGTACCTGACATGTAACAGTGGTTTAGAGGCATGTATTGACATGAATAATTGAGTTCTTGCAACTAAAAAGCAAACTGAATGCAAGAAACACCTCAGCTTTTTTTAGAATACTTTCTCGTGCAATCTAATACATGCATTCCATCGAACAGTTTTAGACTTTCACTACACTCAACAAGTGATTTAGGATTAGTTCATCAGAATGACGGTATTTCCATTCTATTTTGTCCCAAAAAAGCATAAAGTAGGAAATTTAGTATAGCAGTCAGAACATAATATGTTTTTGTTTTATCATCGAAGCAGCATTTGCCTATTAGATTATCTGGTCAAAATAAAATTGAAATGTAATAGTGAACAAAACCAATGAGTATGATAGGGGAATTGGAAAAATTACTGGCTATGGACAGCTTTTGGCCCATAATTTTTAGTCTTCTAACATATGTCAATTGGGAAAAACAAACATTATCGTTGAAACTATATAAATGGTGAAAAAACATACATATTGTTCGAGAAATCGCAGTTGATCCTCAATCGCCATATATTCAGTATATACTCATTGGATCCAACATAATGTTTGGTTGAACATGTTCGGGCGATCCAGCTCAAATATCTAGAAAGAAAAAAAAGACACAGATTAGAACAAAACAAATGGTAAAAACCGCAAGCACATTTCTCTGGGAAATTTCGACAAACACCTCCTCTACGTGGCTACTGAACCTACTTGAATGCCAGAATGCCCATTTGTGAGTGGCGCTACAGGGGCACATTGTGGCAGAACCTCCTAAATTATAGGATCCACATACACCTGTTACTGTTCAACGACCTCTAACGACTATGCATATGTTCCTGGTAACTTAAGAAGACTGTCGGGTGTCCTCGGGGAACCCCGAATCATCCACGATTTCTGAGCAGGATTCCATTACAGAGTCATTGCAGTATTACAATATTTATTCAAATATCTACATCAGAGTAAATTAGCGGAAGTCTTACGATAACTTAGTTTACAAACCAGTTGTTTCAAACCTTACAAACTAAGTTCGATAATTATTACAAACTATAGTAGTAGTGGAGTGACATAAGTATCATAATACAAACACACAATATAAGTATCATGCCCAAGGATCATACATTCACTTATCGTCATCGACCTGAACAACAGTCATGCAGCACGGTCCAAAATAGACCTGCTCATGAGCCTCACCTGCAACAAGGGTCAACGAACCCTGAGTACAAAAATACTCAACAAGACTTAACCGAAATTAAAACTGAGAAGACTCAGGAATGCAAGCTCATAGATTTAAGGTATGGCTTTAGCAATAGTCAAAGTTCTTTTGCGTAAAAGTTCTTTAACAAAATTCTTTATATCAACAATTTTATCTTCAAAAGAAATCTTATACGAAGCTGACAGGATCCGTAATGAGATCATGAAACTTCATATCCAACATTTTCTCAAATCTTACTCAAGTTCCAGTCATTTAACTATGATGATGAACAGTGAGTTAAGTCTCTATAACCGAGGAGCAACGACGATTCGAACCGATTATAACCCAGCTGGGAATTCCAGACCACACGACATATGCAGATCCCTGACCTACATATACCAACCTACCCTCAGGTCCTCTAAAACAAGAATGGGTCTACGCCACCCGAGAATACAGTACTCTACCATTCCAGCCCATTGCCACGTGGGTACACACTATTCCCGCCATCTCTACACTCCCAGTGCGCGAGTAGCCATTCTCGTAATAGAATCGCCAAGTTAAGGCTTACCGGAGTATGTGGTTAGTACTACAAAGTCTCACCTCATGCAATTCAACAATGGACGGACCTTAATCGACAAAGGCGGAAAGAAGCCGCTCAAAAGACCTCCATGTCTTGTGGCTCTCACATACTGAGTCCGCCCGGTCTAGATTTATTACTTCCCATGCTCATATCTCATGTTAACATAAGTAACCAAACGTAACCAAAGATCTATTTAAAACTCGCAGGTGACAGGTAATCACCCGACTAAGCATGACTAAGCATAACTAGGCATTTACGAATTAAAACTGGTAACAAGGTAGATATGGAAAAACAAGGTTGGTAATGCACAAATTAGGTTTCCACTTGACTCCTAATCACTTAATGCAGTGAATAAAAGCAAAAGCGATAAAAATTTGTAAAACATAAGGTAGGTTTAAATGCATCCGGGGCTTGCCTTCGTTGACGGAAAAGTCTGGTTCCTGAGACGTTCCACATTTATCCGACCCGACCTCAACAGACAGATTAACCACCTCCACAACTTGATTAACAACCACGTGTTCACCTTCGTTCACTACACATAGTAATAATGCCATGTTTAACATGATGCGAGATACAAAAATATGATGCTCGATGATGGATGCAAAATTAACAACTTGAATACAACTTTCCTTCGCGGTACAGTTATAAGTCAAACTAACTAAATATTTTTCGTAACATTTACTTTCATTACCAAGGATCATTACCAACTAATGACCCAAGGTCATCACTCAATCCAAAAATTCAAACAAAACCTAAATCATTAAAGGTTACTATTTGCTTTTATGAATTAATTATTTAATTTAAAATTATGAAATAAATCAACTTATTTCAATTGAGCTCAAAATTTTTGTAAATGTTCATCACATGATAACTAAGTGGCAAAACAATTTTCATAATTTTTGGATAATTAAATAAACCTAGAAAAATCATGGAAACCCATTTATTAATTAATTGAGCAATTTTTATCACATTCAAAAAGTACTAAAAACAACATTTAATATTTTTTCTAAATAATATACATCACAGAGAGGTCACAAAAAAATTTCATAATTTTTGGAGCTCTAAATAAATCTACACAAAAATAACAAATCATATCACTATTCATTCAAATCTGAAAAAGGAACAATTCCATTTTGAACTCACGGTCACTGACAACCCGACCCCACATGTCATCTCCTATCTCCCGCGTTGACCGCGGCGACGACGGCTCTGACCGGTGAAATCTTGCCGACGGTGAGATCAACGGCGAAGGCCAAGGTACCACCGTGATCACAACGACAAGGCGCATCGATTGGTGGCACAAATCGCACCGATTACTGCACAACCTGAGCTCGGCACCGGCCATGGCGGACACGGTGGCTCAGTGGCGCTACGCTGGCAAAACAAGACCGGTAGATCTTAAACCAAAAGCATGGGAAGGTTCAGCAGCTCACCCCGATCACGACAGAGCAAAGAGCAAGACCGGAGGAGTAACGGAGTCGTTGGTCGACGTTCACAGTGATCCTAGCGGCGCAGACAACGATGACGGCGGTGAACCGATGACTGTGATGGACAAAATGACCAAGCAACGAGGTATTAAGCACCACGGCATCAAGGCGAAGCTGGAGCTATGCTGAGCAAGAGCAAAGGCTCACCAGAGAGCTCCGGCCACGGCGACGCGCTTGCTACGGCAGTATTACCGGCCGCGAAGAAGAAAGACGGTGAGCGGCGATTCCCGACGAAACCAAGTGACCAGAGTTGGTTGGCTAGGTGCGCAAGGAGTAGGCGGAGCTGGAACAAGCTTTGCCGAGATGGTGGAGGCACTACGGCGACGGCAAACGCACGATGGAGCAATGGCGGTGGCGACGGGAAAACAGAGCAAGGAAACAGGAACGAACGGCGACGATTTAGGCTAAATAGCGCGGCTCAGAAGCAAGAAGCCACGATGGAGCCTTCCCCGTGCCAACGCGAAGCTGAGGACGGCCACGCGCGCGCCAGGAACCGAGAAGAAGGCCGCCGGCGATGAGGTGGCTTCGGTGGCTACTGTTCCCCATATTTACAAAATTGTCATTCGCCAAAATCTTCAAATTACTCCCAAATTTATGTAACAACTCGAAAATCTCCAAAAATAAAAGTTGCTCAAAATTCAAAGTTCTACAACTTTACTTTTATAACTACCCCCTAATTCGGTCTACATTTTGAAATACAAATTTGAATTCAAAAAGAGAATATTTAAAGAATTACGCCTTTTCAAATTACTTCAAATTTTATAAAACAACTTTGAAAACTCCAAAAACCAACTTTGTACAACTCAACAAGCTCTACACTTTTGCTTTTAGGCTCAACCCCAAAATATGCTTAGATTTTGAAATGAGTTTTCAGGGTAGAATTTAAATACTGAAAATCAGGGTTTTCGGAAATTCAATTCAATACAAAGAATTTTTAACTCAATTCAAGCCATACAAGTCAACACATATAACATATAGGTAAACTTGTTTTAGTGTATGCATATCAAAACTTTCAATAACACATGAATGATGTGCTATGCATATGATGACATGGCATATTTTAGTATTTAAACACCCGAGGTGTTACACACATCTCTTCCACGGTCACGAAGTCCCTGACGTACGAGCGAACACCGAAGTTGGAGATGTCAGATATGAGCAATATGTGATACCAGAATCGGAGAGGGAAGAGGGTAGATCTTACTAATCCAGGAGGTGAAGCAAATCGAACCAGGAGGTCTGCTTGCTGCTGTCTCTGCCTTCCCGGACAGCCGGCCGGTCGGGCCTAGCCGCCGCGGTGCCGCCTCCCGCCTACGGTGTGCCGGAGCCTGCCATCCCTCTGCCTCTGCGTCCTTGGCTCCGCCCGCAGGCTCGCGTCGCCACCTCCCCGGTGCTCGGCTGCTGCTAGCTGTTGTGCCCGGTGGCCCCATGCTCACGCTCGTGGCCACGCGCCACCACCACCACCGCCTGCCCCGGCGCTCGTCGGACATCACAACTGCCTGCTCGACCAAACCACAAATTCAGCGATTGTTTCGGTACGGATGGAACTGACCGATGCTTTCTTTTTACAGAGCGCTGATTGGGGGAAGGGGAAAGAGTGCTGCGCTTTATGTGATTGGAGCCTTCCTTTTAGACGGCGTTGCCGTAAACATGGATGGAGCAGGGAGGCGTGGAATCAGGAGACTGTGGGTAGAGGTTTCCTTTTGGTTCGTCCGGCGCGAGGTTTCCTTTTGGTTCGTCCGGCGCGAGGTTTCCTTTTGGTTCGTCCGGCGCGAGGGCGGGGTGGCGAGGTTGGAGCCGTTGTATCGCACGGGGTGGGGAGAGGAAAACCTAAAACAAATGTCGCACCAAAAAAGTTCACGCTTTGTTCTTTTTAGTTGTAGGAGAGGAGATTTAGGAGGGAGAGGGACCGAGGGAGTAATATTTGCCGGTCCATCACGCAGTCAACAGCATGCTATCGGTACGAGGCAGCCGTGGACCCGTTGATGTTGCGGTTGGAGTTCCATGGCGGCGGCACACCCAGACTAGACCGGATGGTGCAGGTGCCATGTGGAGCACGATGACGAGGTCGCGACGGCGCATTACGTTCGGCAGATCTCGGCGATCGAGGCTGTGCGACGTTGCCGACGAGGCTCGTCCGCTGGCCGGCGCACGGCGCGATGGTGGGAGGCTAGGTGGGGAAACTCAGGGATCGAAGAGGTCGCGAATTGAAGAGCGGTGCCGTGATGCGGTCGCACGGTGTCCTGTCCTGTAGCGCGACGCGTACGCGTTTGCCTGGCTCGGGCGTCAGGGTGGGGCAGGAGGAAGGCGCCGTCGATGAACTCAATGCTACGATGACCACGACGTGTGTGTGTCACTGGCACAGGTGAGACGAGCTTTGCGTGGGCCCGGCGAGCTCAAACCGGCACGCGGCGCGCCGAGGCGATCGAGCGCGGGCACACGACGCGCCCGAGACATAATAACGTGAATGTCACAAGTGCAAACACACATTTCTTCTGAAGTCCCGGTCAGTTATTTAAACAACTAAACACTGAACAGAAAATGGACCAAACAGTTACTTTACGGTGTTTTTCTAGTCGCGTTTGTTTAGAACAAAAGTGGTAATCGTGCACGTGCACGGAGCGCGCACTACATGTCTCCGCCTCTCCCGTCAAATTAAAGTGTTACTAGTAGTATAGTATCGGACAAGGCATTAGTATAATGTCAATTGTAACTTGCAGGCTTACATTATACACCGGTACTTTTAATACAATGCTAGTTACTTTCCTTTCGAAATTGGCTTTTCTATCTAAAAAGTAAAAAAAAAACTAACACATGTGGCCTGTTCGGCTGGGGCTGAAACGATCGTGAATTATTACTGCTGGCTGGTTTGGTGTGAGAGAAAAATACTGTTCTGGCTGAAAATTTACGACATGCATCGCCCTTGTGGTACGGTACTCCCAGTTCCAAAGCTCAAGCACTCTCCAAAAGTCTCAATTTTTTTTACACACGGATACTCTTAAGAGTAAAGAAAGGTGAGGCGTCGCGCGGGAGCCTGCGCTCGAACCGCGGGCGGGTAGCCTGAGCCCCTGCTCAGCTGACCACCTGAGCAAGCTAGGTCTGCATCGATCACCCATTTTCACTGCTTGCTAACTGGAGGTGCTGCGTGCTGCCAGCGATGGCTTCAGACCATCAAGTCGGTCAGCAGTCTGGGACGCCGGGATCAACAATTGGGCTGGACCTGTCGCTGCTCCATGGGCGCCGGCCTAGTATTGGCACTCCCCCCAAACGTGGCCACGTTCGTTTGCTGCGGGATTTTGCAAGGTGGGCCATGCGTGAGCATGTTCAGCGGGCCGGCCCATGTGCGACCTGCGCAGCGGGACAGGATAAAATCATCCTCGAGCTGCAAAGCGGGCTGGACCCTTATTAGGTTGAGCCTGACTAGGCTGCTGGCCCTATTCAGACTTGAGCACCAAATTTTTTTCACTCACAATTATTTTGGTTATTTATTTATTGATTGAAATCTCACAATTATTTTGGTTATTTATTTATTGATTAAAATCCTACAGTTCTTGGCCCTATTAAGACTTGAGCACCAATTTTTTTCTCACAATTATTTTGGTTATTGATTGAAATCCTATAGTTCTTTTGCTTTGTATAATAAAATCATGTAGCACCGAAAATTGTTTTCTTTTGCTTTGTGAAATTATATGATTCGTTTCCTCTAGAGAATCGTAATAATTGGGCCGAATTTTGGGCCAAGGATTGGAATATGACATCATTGTTTTCCGGATCTTCACCTACAATGAAATATATATGATAATACAATATTTAAAAAATGTAGATATAAGCAAAAGGTAGTGGGCAGGTAACTACCTTTCTTCTGAGCACCCTTCTTCTTCCCTGCCTTCTTTTCAACAGCATTTTTTAAACGTGTATTCTTTGGACCTTTTATTACTTGATGACTTTTAAATGATATTTACACCATTTAATGGTTCTCAGATACTTTGATTTGGAATTGAAGGAACCTCGTTGGATTTTTCATGCATCTCACTTAGATAAGTATCCACTTGCAAGTTATGTATGGCTTTTTCTGCAATTTATCAAGAAGTTCTTTTGATAGCGAACACTTCAATGCAAGAGATGTGGCCTGTCGAGATATAAGTGCTGCCTATATTTTCAAATCTTCCTTCTCAGTCATGGAAGTGGCAGCGACGGCGTTCAACAGCCGCACTGGTCTAGGGTTCAAGGCATCGATTTTATTTGTCACACGATCGACACGACATGACAACATGCAGATGCAGCACGGACCAGTGGGTGCATGATTTCAGAAACGCTAATATAAGGCACGACCGCACGAGCACACGCACCAGGATGCAAACCAATCGGAGGCCCACAACACACTAGCTGTCACGTACACTAGTTTTAGTCATGCAATTATACAAACATGCTTTTGCGATCCATTAAAAATAAAGTTGTCCTAATTGGGGAGCAAGTAGCTAGGCTATAAATTCTGGCCTATCTAGAGCAGGGATGATCCCAATTCAACATCATTTGTAAAAGATTAGCTTCACTGTTTTTTATCTCAGCTGGTATATATGAACTGTAGATAGGGATACAAGCGAGCTTGTTCACGAGCTCACAAATATACTTAATATTTGCAGGTAGCTAGGGATGCAAAGCAGGCTTTCTGTATCGGAATTGATATACAGCGTGCGTCTGGATCACACCCGACTCGAGCCGAACCAACTCACCCGCCTCCCTCGCTCCTCCTTTCCTCGAGCCACACTCCCGCAGCGCTTGCGCTCCCATTCTACTGTTGCGCCCGCTCGCCCGTCGTGAAGGACACCACGCGTCGGCCGCCCCGCCCGCCCGCCAACGCTCCCTCCCTCCCTCCCTTCCTCTTCCCCTTAGCGACCTGCTACCCCGCGCCCCTAGTGATCCGGCTCCGGCTCCCCCCACCGGAGATGAGGACGGCGGCGGCGGCTCCGACGAGGTAGGTTCTAGATCTTAGCCTTCCTCCTCTTCCTCCTCCTCCTCTGGATCTGAGCCCTCCCCCTCCCTCCTCTTCCTCCTCTGGATCTAAGGGACGCGGTGGTGGCTAGGATTCCGGCGAGCTCTGGGGTCCGGGTTGTTTCTATACGCTTTTTTTGTTGTTGTTTCTCCCGTGTTGCAATGGGTGTTTTGGGATGTTGCAACATATGCTTTTTGAATGTTACAATGGGATTTTTGGGTCGTTGCAACAGATGTTTTTGCGATGTTGCAGTACTACTCCTTGAGATGTTGCAGTACATAATTTTCGATGTTGCAATACATGATTTTCAATGTTGCAGTATATATTTTTTGATATTGCAGTACATATTTTTTCGATGTTGCAGTACATGTTTTTCGATGTTGCCGTACATGTTTTTCGATGTTGCAGTACATATTGTTTCGATGTTGCAGTATATATTTTTCGTTGTTACAATACATATTTTTCCGATGTTGCAGTGCATGTTTTTTAATGTTGCACTACATATGTTTGCGATGTTGTAGTATTTATAACCCGATGTTGCACTACATAGTTTTTCTATATGTTTTTGCAATGTTGCGGTTGAAGTGTTCATGCTCTTTTTGGGACAGGGGCGTGGTGGAGGAACGGGGTGCGCTGGGGAATGGGGTTGAGCTTCAGGGCTCCCTTATTAGGTTGATCCTGACTTAGGCTGCTGGCCCTATCTAGACCTGAGCATATTTTTTTATCAATTTTTTCGTTCACAGTTATTTTGGTTATTGAGATCCTAGTCCTTATGCTTTGTATAAAATCTTAGCAGTCCTTGCCAGTTCAGGCCAGACCGACAATGGAAACATCGGTTGGTGCCTCCGTAAAGGTGACAGAGGGCCTTTCCCGAAGAGTCGATTGGCTCTGCGTAGTCAAGCTCATGGAACCGTGGTGTACAGTGACCCAATCAGCCAACCAGGAATCTTTTTCTTCCTGTTCGTGCACCAATGGCCGCAAGCAGGGATCCTGCTGCCCCACAGCCCCACTGGCTTCTCCTGCCCTACTGCCTCCGATCCTCCTGCTCCTTTGCTCTAGAGTGGGTCAGCTCAATTTCGGCCGCTAGCAGGATGGGGTCTGCACGACATGGGACATGGTTTGGCAGTTTGCATACGACCTCAAACTCCAACAGTTGTCATATAGATGTTTAAAATCGAGCACGACTTATTTTTTATATATGTTGTTATAGTTTTTTGCATTATTGAAATTAAAATTCTTCTTCAAATGCTAGATTTGATTTTCCATTTAAATTGTTGGTGCCAAAAAATACAAAAAATAATGGTTTAGAAATTAGTATATTACAATGTAATACATGTGCTCAAGTTAAATTCAAAATTTCATTACAAAGCTCATGCAAATACATGCAAATATAATTGGAAGCATCCATTTTGTTAAGAAAATTTATATTTCACTTAAAAAAACAAGGGATAAACATAACAATTGGACTTGAGAGCTAGCGCAAGAATACCAATCTCCCTAAATAGAAACATAATCTTTATTAGTACTAGGTATATAAAAAAATACTAATACTTGCGATGCTTAATAAGTATTTCTTAATTAATCGTGGAATATATATATATATATATATATATATATATTATAATAAGTATATCTAGCGATACAAATAATGATACTATTTCCATAAACCTAGTTAACTTGAGAAAGTTTTACTCCTCCAAGAGTGTGATTTACATTTTCTGGAACGAGGGAGTAAGGTTGTATCGAATGCTTAGAAAAAAAGTAGTTAATATCATTTTTTTAAAATTTAGTTAAATTCAAAATAGTTAGACTTTGTGCAGATCTAAAATTACACTCCTTTTAGGACAAAGACAATAAACTAGGTAGTAGCTTGCTACGAGCATCATCACATCTTTGTTTCTCAAAATATATGAGCGAGTTAAGCCTTATTCTAACTACTGGAGTACGGATGTCCTATATGAGATCTTTGACTAAATTGCTTTCTAAACACGTCTCATTTGGATATATTATATGTTATTTCTAATTATTTACAACATCAAATAAATATACTTTAAAAATATATTATATGTTATTTCTAATTATACTAAATCTTAGTGTCATAAGTCTTATTGATCTTTTTATAAATTTAATTAATTTTTATTAATTTTAAGTTTGGCTTAAGAAATTCTAGAAATTAATTTAGTTAGCGACGAGATAGCTCGGTCCTATATAGTATATTATATTAGTCTAGGCAGGCGACCAAATGAAGCGGCAACCTGTAAGACATCGCAGCCTCCACAGGCCGCCCGATAAAGGGGGTGGGGGTTTACAATACGTCCCCACATCCCTACCAAGTCGTTCGCCGTCGAATCACATGTAGATGAGGAGGCAGAACGCGGCGTGACAACAGATGGAGCGCACCTATGTCTCGAACTTGCACGTGTGCACATATGGAAACAATCTAAAGCCGGTCTAAACTTCTTGATGCAGGGTCTATTTAGATCTAATGGCTAATTGCAAGCTAATTAAAAGATAGCTAGAGTTAGCTACAGTGTATCAAACAGGAGGACTAATAGATCGGCTAATCTAGCACCCGGACATCCGATGCACCACGCGTGTCCGGATGCCCCTCAAAGCGCTCAACCCCCTACCCCCCGCCCTGTCCGCTTGCGCTCCCGACCCACGTGTTCCTTGCCCCTAGTCCACACGCCCCCATGAAAAGCTCTAGTTTGGTTTTGGTGAATTGATGAAACCCTAAGTGCTAGCCTAGTTTATCAAGTGATCATGAGATAGGTAGCACATTCCAAGTGGTGAAGCAAATGAAGATCATGACATCATGATGGTGATGCCATGGTGATGATCAAGTGCTTGGACTTGAAAAGAAGAAAGAGAAAAACAAAAGGCTCAAGGCAAAGGTATAAATGGTAGGAGCCATATTGTTTTGGTGATCGAGACACTTAGTGAGTGTGATCACATTTAGGTTCGATAGCTGTACTATTAAGAGGGGTAAAACTCGTATTGAAATACGGTTATCAAAGTGCCACTAGATGCTCTAACTCATTGCATATGCATTTAGGATCTAGTGGAGTGCTAACACCCTTGAAAATGTTTGTAAAAATATGCTAACACATGTGCACAAGGTGATACACTTAGTGGTTGGCATATTTGAGCAAGGATGAAGAAGATAGAGTTGAAAAGGAGTTAGTCACGCTGGTCACGTAGTGACCGGACGCTGGTCTCGGAAGAACCAGCGCGTCCGGTTAGTGTAAGCCGCGAAGACGCTGGCGTCGGTCTCTGACCGGACGCTGGAGGGTTGCGTCTGGTCATGCTGACGTGACAGCACAGAGGGAAGACGTCATGTAACCAGACGCTAGGTGAGTCCGATCGAGCACGTGAAAAATTATTTCTGGATGCTTACTAGAAACGACCGGACATTGGGGCTCAGCGTCCGGTCACTTCGCAGCAGCGTGTCCGGTCATCACTTAACCGTTGAGATCGAGCGATCAACATTTGAAGAGAGGGGACATGTGGCACGCATCAACCGGAGCGTCTGGTCACCCCGTGTTGTGCCCAGTGAAGGGGTACATCGGCTCTATTTCATGGGGGCTTATATTTAAGCCCCATGGTCGGCTCAAGCTCACTCTCTTGGCTATTTGCATTGACATAGCAACCTTGTGAGCTTAGCCAAAGCCCTCCCACTCATCTCTATCATTGATTCATCATCTTTGTGAGATTGAGAGAAAATCCAAGTGCATTGCTTGAGTGTTTGCATCTAGAGGCACTTGGTGTTCGTGTTTTGTTGGGGGATTCGCTTGTTACTCTTGGTGGTTGCCGCCACCTAGACGGCTTAGAGCAGTGAGGATCGTCGAGCGAAGGTTGGTGATTGTCTCCGGCTCCGATCGTGGTGATTGTGATAGGTTCTTGATCTTTCCCCGACGGAGAGCCAAAAAGTACTCTTGTAAATTGCTCATGGCTTGTGTGATCCTCATCTTGTGTTGGTTGTGCGGCACCCTATTGAGGGTTTGGCCTATGATGCCAATTAGCGCATGAACCTCCAAGTGAGTGAATCGCCACAACGAGGAGTAGCTTGCCGGCAAGCAAGTGAACCTCGGTAAAAAAATCATTGTGTTCATCATTTGATTCTGAGGTGATTGGTCTTCATTGATATTGATTCTTGTGATTGATTGGTTCACTCCTCGACACGGCGGTATAACTATCTTGCTCTCTCTATTTACATTACCGCAAACTAGTTTTCAAGCTCTTTAGTGTAGCTAGTTGTGAGAGCTTGTTAGTTTGGTTAGTGTGGCTCTTTAGTTAGTCTTTGAGAGCATACTAACTTTGTGTAGTGCCATAGCTATTATGTGGTTAGAGACAATAGAAACTAAAATTGTGGTAGGTGACTTGTATTTTTTAGTAGGCTAGCGCAACACTTGCTTCGCCTCATAATTGTCTAACCAGTTTGTTAAGTGTTGTTGTAGAAATTTTTATTAGGCTATTCATCCCCCTCTAGCCATTCGGACCTTTCACCCCAGCACGCCCCAGGCCCAGTCCGCACGCCCCCCCAGCTTGCCTCGGAGCCCGCCGCGTTCGTCCCACGCGCGCGACGAGCACGCCCTAGCGCCTCTGGCCGCAGCACTCGCGTCCGTCGGCCCCAGCACCTCCATCTGCTAGGCCCCCAGCGAGCCACACGCCCCGTCCGCCTGGCTCGCCCCTCCCCCGCCGAACAACATAAAAAGCTCAAAATAGAACACTTGCAACAACATGGAACAACTGCTGCAACATTAGGTTGAAGGAGCTGAAACATTTGGAACATATTATTGCAATATTGATGTGAAGCATATGAAACAACGATCGAATAAAAACACTTGCAAGAAGATGGAACAACTGCTGCAACATAAGATTAAAGCAATTGAAACATTTGGAGCGTATTATTGCAAAATTTGTTCGAAGCATATAAAACATCCAAATCAGAAACGACTGCAACATCGTCTAGAAACAGGTAAAACATTTTGAACAAAATGCTTGCAACAATCCTTTGAAACACTTGCAACATATCAACAAAGTGTAACATCTCCGATCTACTTTTGCAACATCCATATGATTCAACTGCAACATACATCTGAACCTTCTGAAACAATTGAAAGATACAATTGCAACATAGGGTGGGGAGAGAGAGATCCTAGTGCAGGGAGCGCCATGGCCGCCGGATCTGCGGGCATTGGGGGCTCCCAGTGGGTGAGGACGCCGGTGTGGGGGGGAGGGGCGCCGCCGGGGTCGAGGAACATAGGGGAGGGGGAGACTGCGTTGGTCGCCCGCGCACGGATCCGTGCCCGCGTCGGGGCCGCCGCCGGGGTCACGCCCGTCCCCGCAACGAAGTTGAGGCCGGAGGTGTCCGGCTAGAGAAGAGGAAAGGGATGGCCGCAAGGAAGGGGGTCGCCGGGGACTAGCGCTGAGGCCGCCAGCGCATCGGAGCAGTAGGGTGAGGGAGGCAGCGGGGTGCGCGCGCTCGTGCGACCGCGTGGGGGTGGGGCGCGGCTAGGCAGAGGAGCGTCGTGGAGTGGTGCGGAGATGCCGCGGTGGGGGAAGGGGGCCAGAGGAATGAGCGGATACGGGAAATGAGTGGAGAACAGCGTCTGTCCGTCGAGACGTCTGATACGTATGACTATCGCTAAGAGATGAGTTAATTTTTAAGTTTTCAAGTAGTTATAGCTAACTAACTAGTCTACCATAGCTAATTTGAATTAATCTTATCTAAACTGGCCCAGAGTCTCGTGTGCACCTAGCAAAATTGGCACAGCAGCTCCGATTGGCACAGGTACGTCCGTGTCTCTGTCGCACCCTCCCTGCCAACTCCCGGTGATATTTATTTTTTCTTCTACTAGGATGCAATCTGGTTCTTTTGTAGTAAAAAATTACTCCTACTATATGCAGGGAGGATTGCATCCTATAGTAGAAGATGCGATGCAAATATAGATTGCATCTACTAGGATTGGCATCTTTCATCCATGGCCTGTAGAGGGATTTGGCACGATGCAGAATGCTTTACTGCACTCGGTCAAAAAGATGCCCAAGATGAAAGATGATGCAAATACTCCAGTACATACGCTTCGGTTTTGATAATGTACGACCGTGTGTGTGGCAGTAAAAAAAAAGATTCAAAATGCACTAGTGCGGTTTGCATTCCATTCCATGCCATGGCCGATCGTCCTACAATAGCTGCTGCTGCTCCCTGCAAAAGTACAGCTGGTTCCTGCAAAAGTAAAGATATCAGATGTAAACAGAAAATGGGCCTTCTTTAGATTGCAAGTTTTTTCACTCTCTCTCCATCACATCAAATCTTTGAACACATGCATGGAGTATTAAATGTAGATAAAAAATAACTAATTACACAGTTTGATTATAAATTACGAGACGAATCTTTTGAGCCTAGTTAGAGCATCTCCAGCAGGGCCCCTACTTGAGCCCCCATAGCTAAATATGGGGGCTCAGGTAAAAAATCCAACTCCAGCAACCCGGCCCCTATCCGTGCGGGCACTGCTCCTCTCCCTCCGGTGGCTTCCTCCGACGAGCGTCGTGATGTCCTAGTGCGGCAGCGAGCACCGGTGGCGCGGCTCCCTCTCATCCCTCGCGCGGAAGCGAGATCGAGCACCGGCGGCGCGGCTCCTCTCCCTCCGGTGGCTTCCTCCGACGAGTTCCGCGCGACTAGATCCACGGAAGGCAGGGGCGGAGGGCTCACCGGCTCCTCCCCTTCGCGCCGCCCTGCCATGGCGCCTGTCCCCTTCTCCTCCACCTGGGCATGCGCGCCGCCTGCCATGGCGTTCGCGACCTCCCCTCCCCGGCGTCGGCCCCTTCTCCTCCGTCGCCGCCGCGTGCGTGCGGGCCCGCTGCTCCCCTCTGCTCCGCCGTGTGGGCCTCCCTCTACTTCGTCGTGCGGGCTCGGTCCCCTCTGCTTGGCCGCGCGAGCTCGGCCCTCACAGCCCTGCCGGCACAGGCGAGCACTCGTTCTGCCCGTGTCATGGTATGTGGGGTGGATTTCAGGGGAAGAAGATAGATTTGACCCAATGACAAGTGGGCCCCATATGTCATTGTCTACTAATATGGATTTGGGGGCCTTCGTTTTGGGGCTACTGTTGGAGTGGAAGCACAAATTTGGACCAACAAAAATAGGGATAGGCACCCAAATATAAAATGGGGGCTCTAATTTGGGGGCTACTGCTGGAGTTGCTCTTAGGCCATGATTGGACAATAATTGTCAAATACAAACGAAAGTGCTACAGCGTCAAATACTGATTTTTAACCCCAATCTAAATAAGGCCCAAGGTGGGAAAGGATGGAAAAACACAAATGCCTTTTGGATTTGGGGCTTTTGAATCGAAGAACGTCCATCTTGTCATCGCACCGGAAGCACAGACGATGAAATCCTCAAGAGACTCATCGAGAACGCATCAGCGTCGATGTGGTGACCGAGAACGCATTTGGCCGTTTAATTTCATCTAATCTACCTGCCCTGTGCCTGATATAGAACATCACATACGGAGTAAATTTACAGGAGATATGCGCACTATATTTGTGAATCTTTACTTTTTCTAGTAATTTCTCTTTTAGTCTGGTAGTCTGGTCTAGTAGAGCATGCACTGGTCTCTGCATGCTGTTGTGCTTGGATTGTGTTGCATTGATGCGTTCCTACCGTACAGACTGCCCATAAATTCGTTCAGTTGTGTCACGTGTGCCAAGATTTGTCTGGGCCATTTTGGTGGCAACCAATTGCCCACGATCTTGCACGTCCTAGGCGTTCGTCCCAAAATTCAAACTTTGACACTATACAAAAAGAAGATTCTCTATCACATTAAATTTATGGTACATGCATGGAGTACTAAATGTTGACGAAATCAAAAACTAATTGCACAGTTTGGTTGTACTTTGCGAGACGAACGTTTTGAGCCTAATTAGTCAATGATTGAACAATTATTACCAAATACAAACGAAATACTACAGTGCACTACAGAAAATTCGGCGGCGCCAAATTCAGCCGAACTAAACATGGCCCTATATATATACTCCTATGGGATGTTCCTGTTTGGTCCTTTGCCGTGCAATCAATATCCGCAATCACTGCACTGTTTGAGAATTGAAGCATGTTGCTGCTTTGCTGTGTGCGAGTTTTTTTTTCTTTTTGTAGGAATCCTGTGTGCGAGTGTTCATTGACCTATGCGGCTACACTGGTACTCCCTCCGTAAAAAAAAATACAATTCTCGTATTTTGAGAAGTTAAACAGTTTGCACTTTGGCCAAAATTATATAAAGAAATATTAACATTCATGATACAAAATTAGTATTATTAGATTAGTTATAGAATATATTTTTTATAATAAATTTATTTAGAGACATAAATGTTAATAATATTTACTATAGACTTGGTCAAATTTGAGTAAATTTGATCGGCACGGATCCCTTAATTCCATCATTTTGCGGACGGAGGGAGTAGTATTTGGATAAAGGAGATGCACTCGTACGAACCTTATTGCTATATATGCAAGCACATAGACGACGTAATAAATTACTGAAATGGACATTTTGTAATTAAATTCTTTAAAGAGCTTCAAGAAGCAAGCTTACTTGCATGAATGCATGCAGCTGTTTTCTTTTTTTCTTTTCTGCAAGTCGTCGTCTGAATGATAGCCCTTTGTCCAGCTAGGCCACTAGAGCATGGTGCTGCATTCATGCATCGTACGGTATATACGAACATCTGAATTCTGCATGCATGCTACTACTACTGGTATACTGGTAGTAGTACGCGTGTCTGTCCAACGAGTTACTAGGCAGGAGCATATAGAGGCATGCATGCTGCACTACCTGCATTTTCCATCAGCGGTGATAGCAAGCAGCACACCAGTAGGCACTAGCAAGGGCTTGGCGGGCGGAGCAGACTGCAACTAGGCTAGCTCCGACTCAATGAGTAGTGTGCATACTCTCTAGCTCCAAAAATAAGTTTGTAATGGTGTCGGTTAATTTTTTTCTAAGTTTAACTAGATTTACAACACATATTAGCAATATTTGTATCTCTAAATTATAAAAACAAACTCAATGATCTATCTAACAGTACTAATTATGTACTATGAATATTAATATTTTTCTTATATATATTGATTAAAGTTGAAAATGATTGAATCTTTGGGAAGCGAGAAAGATACTTAATGATAAGGAACAACTCAACACAAAAAAAGAATGAGCGTAAGCACCATATTTTTAGTCCCTATCACATCAGATGTTCGGATACGGAGGACTAAACATGATCTAATTATAAAACTAATTGCACAGATGAAGACTAATTTGCTAGACAAATCTATTAAGCCTAATTAATCCATCATTAACACATGTTTACTGTAGCACCACATTGTCAAATCATAGACTAATTAGACTTACTAGATTCATCTTGCAAATTAGTCTTCATCCGTATAATTAGTTTATATTTAATGCTCTAAATTAGTGTTCAAATAAGTGTGATAGAGGTTACAAATTAGCATAAAGTTTTTATGGGATCCAAACACCCCTTGCGAAAAAGCTGTTGCCACCACTGTAGGACTCCAGCCTGTTTGTTTGGCTGTGGCTTGTCGTAAACGATTGTAAATTTCTAGCCGGAATAGTATTTTTCTCTCACACAAATCAGTCAGCAGTACTTCTTCACGAACCAGCAACGATATGAACCAGCCAACCGAACAGGCTAGTGTCAGGTGGGCTTGGGCACTTGGGTAGGGCGCCTGGCCGCCTGCCTGCCTATGGTTGTTTGCAGGGGTGGACGCCGGCACACCTTCTCTCCTCCCCTGAGTCCTGATTGGGCCTGTCCGCTTGAACTTATTAGCTGTCTTATCGGCTAGAATCTATAATATTTTTCTCTCACAATAAAACAGCTTTAGTCGACTTATCAGTTTGCTTTAATACCGGCCGAACATGTTGGCGGCGTCGCACGGGGCACCGGGGAGGCCGGCATGGCGGCAGGACGCCGCAGCGGGACATCCTCTCCGCCACGTTAATTATCTTTCATGTGTATTACTAAGTAGGAAATACATGGAGTGGTATGGATTCTGAAGCCCGTAGCAAGGCACAGGTAAAGATTACGGCCCTGTTTGCGTGCCCTTAAACCTGTTTTGATCCGCTTCTTTTTTTATCCGGAACATTGTTTTCCTCTCATAAATTCCTCCAGATTTCTCCAGATTCCTCCGAAATTCCTCCGAGCGAACGGGGCCTACTTCTTGATTGGTTCCGTTGATGCGCTAGAAGCATGTATCCATGTGACTGTAAATATCGTCCGTCGCTATGGGGGAAAATGTACAATACATCACCAGTATATCAATCCACAACAACACTAACACAAATTAGATAACTAAAAAGGTAATATATGTTTTGGTAATCAATCATAGGACGAGACCAAATTATTTAGAGAAAAAAAATACACATAAATCGTAAAAAGTGATCTTAAAAATGTAATATGCACCTAAAATGCAAAATATAAACAAATAAAATATGCTCTAAAAGCTAAATGACGATCACACTCCAGATTTTCCTAAAATAAAGGAGTTAGTGGGTTCCTACCTCATCGTAAAGCTGTTCTTGGAATTTTGTTGTTACAAAATTTTAATTATGAAAGGTAAACAAAATCCAAGTGACATGTAATGATAAATGGCATACAAATTAAATTAAAGTGAAGTTAAACTCTGGTGGATGATAAATCTAACTGAAAATATTGTATCCATCATATTCAATCTGATGATACCATGCCATGTGTATTTACCTTTCTTTTTATTATAATAACAAAAGGCAACGGGGCTGCGGTGGGGAAAACGGGAGGTGGGGACAAGTGGAGGAAGTGGAAGCACCACAGGAGGAGGAGGAGGGTACCCTACCCTACAGGAGCAGGCAGCTGCTTTTGCTTTTGGGACAAGGGCGGACAGCGGGTTTGGCCCTGTTTGATACTCTAGCACAGCTAGATGTTAGAATTAGTTTCTAGCTCAGGATTAGTCCTGAACTAACTCTAGCCTAAGAGATGTTTAGATACAAGGGTTAAAATGATAATAAATGTGCTTTCCAAATCATTGGTGCGGGTGAAAGTAGAGATAAAACAGTGGACCCCACCTCAAATAGCCCCAACTAGCCCAAATAATCACCTCTTTGGGGGATAGTTTTTTAGAGTGGGCTAGTTGTAAATAACCCGCTCTAGCCCTCCTATTTAGCTACTTTAGAGCTAGTTGAGCTCCAACTAGCCCAAACTATCTCTAACCTATGAATCCAAACAGAGCCTTTGTCTCACTAAGGCTGTCGAGGCAGACGCGGACCAGGGCCCAGTTTAGTTCCAAATTTTTTGGTAAAATGGGCACTGTAGCATTTTTGTTGTTATTTGGCAAATAGTGTCCAATCATAGTTTAATTAGGCTTAAAAGATTCGTCTCGTGGATTTCGTCTAAACTGTGTAATTAGTTTTATTTTTTATTTATATTTAATGCTTCATGCATGCGTCTAAAGATTCGATATGACGGGGAATATGAAAAATTTTGCAAAATATTTTGCAGACTAAACTGGACCCAGGGCGTGGAGCCAGCTGTGGTCCTGCCCCAGGCAACAGCCGTAGTATCTTTGCCAACGTTTATTTTAAGCAAGTCAAAGAATAACAATCCCAAAGAAAAATAAATAAATATCACCGGGAGTTGGTAGGGAGTGTGTGACAGAGACACGGACGTACCCGTGCCAATCGGAACTGTGCTAATTTTGCTAGGTGCACACGAGACTCTGGGCCTGTTTAGATAAAATTAATCCAAATTAGTTACGGTGGACTAGTTAGTTAGCTATAAATTGAAAACTTGGTCGCCTGTCTAGACTAATAGAGTATTATATACTATATAGGACTGGGGCGGAGCCAGCCCTGTTCATTGCTGTCAGATGACAGCAATGATTTCCTAAGATTTTCATTACAAATTGATGCTCATACGTGAACTTAAGCCATGACGTAGTACTTATGACATCAGTGGAATTTTGGCTCGATCCGCTACTGATATAGGACCGAGCTCTCTAACTCTGTCGCTAAATAAATTTATTTCTAAAGTTTTTTAAGCCAAACTTAAAATTAAGAAATTTAATTTAATTTATAAAAAGATCAATAAGACTTATAACACTAAAATTTAGTATAATTAGAAATAACATATAATATATTTTTAAATATACTTATTTGATGTTATAAATATTTATGTTCCTTTCTATAAATTCAATCAAATGTAAAAAAGTTTAGTTGTTTACAGACGGAGGGAGTAAATCTATATCTATATCTATACCTAATAATAAAGAGGCAAAATTTCAACCTAATTTTTTGGGTCCATCCATTTTTTTGGTCCGTCTCCCACTAACTACTGGACAATGAAGAGTTTCTTCCGTCCAAATTTATATATATAATAACTCATGCTCATACAAGATAGAATCCTAATCAAAATAGACCTGATCGTGTTTGATTTGAATCCTAATCCTAATCTAAATAGAAAAGAAAAATAAGAGTAAAAATTAGGAAAATATACATCCTTTTGTCCTCGTGTTCCTAATGTTTTTGTCTGCAAGTTTTTTTATCTGCCCTGCACGTTCCTCTGTTGTGCATCCGCTTGGTTCTATTTTTGTAGGGTCTCTAGTTGGTCTAGAGGAGGGTGAATAGGCCTGTCAAAATAAACACTTAAACTTTTATTAAATTCACCCTGTGACACTGCCGCTTTGGAAGGCGACACTGTCGGACTACGGCACTGCCGGGCCAGAACAACTGTACTGTCGCACCTGCAGGCAACTTCGAATCATAGATCAAAATCCGTGAACAAAAAATTAGACCGGGGAAATTTTCTAGCTTACTGCATGTATGACAATCATAGATCAAGAGCTAGATCAATTAGAAACGCTAGAAATCACCTCAACCATAATATATCATGCAAGTAATGTAAATCAAACACAAGTGACAATGATTTATCCCGTGGTTCGGCTCGCCACCAAGGCTTGCCTACCTCCACGTTGTTGAGGTTAGCCACTAAGGCTTAGGGCTTTCCAACCCTTACTCATTCTTAAGTCAAAAGGCTTAACTCTTGAGATGAGGGGTGGGTTTACTAGCTTCAAGAGATGGTTACAAACCTTTCGGGGCTGCCACACAAGTTGGCAAGCTCCACGAGCGACGCTCTAACCGGTTAGGAGCCAAGATACAAGAGTAACAAACACAACCGCCGGCCAAAACGTGAACCAAGTGCTCTTTAGAGTTGGGGAATCAATGGAGCTGCTCTCTAATCGAGTTTTGGACCCTTTTTCCTCAAGGATTGATGGGGAATTCAATGGATTTGCTTGGGGCTTGAGGTCAATAATGGAGGGAAAGAGAGAGAGAGAGAGCTCCTGCTCTGTTTTGGGCGTGCTAAATTGAGGAAGAAGAGGTAGAGGGCTGTTGGGGAGGAAGGGGAAAGGTATATATATCCCCCAGCCCCCAACGGTCACCGCACCCAAGGGGTCGGGCGAGATGGAGCCCGTGGCCTCGAGGTCGGGTGAGACAGAGCCCGCGACTTTGGGGTCGGGCGAGACAGAGCCCGCACCCAAGGGGTTGGGCAAGATGGAGCCCACGGCCTCAAGGTCGGGTGAGACGGAGCCCACAACCTAGAGGTCGGGCGAGATGAAGCCCGCAACCTTGGGGTCGGGCGAGATGAAGCCCACACCCAAGGGGTCAGGCGAGCCCTTTTAATATGTCTTGAGCCATCCGGGGAAGTCAGCGTGGGCACTAACTTCCTTGTGCCGCGACTTAAGTGCGGCAGTGCCTCTCTTCAAGTGCGGCAGTGCCGCACCACGCAAGACAGCAAGGGTAATAGTGAATTGTAGACTGTCTTGGTTGTGAATCTGAGGATGCATATGGTTGTTTGAGCACTTGGTAGCATATATTAGTTTAAGCATTGTGTCCCCCTTTATAGTACGACTTTTTCTATACTCAAATTCAAAATATAAAAAAATTTAATCCTCCTTTGAGTTTGAAGCCATCTACATTTGTAATTGGGGGATCCTCCGTTTCGTGTAGCATCCTCGAATATACATTCCCTGCTTGTCATCTCGATAAATCTCATTAGTTCTCTAATTGCGTGGTCATTATCACTAAAACCCACAATTAGGGCTTGATTGCACTTTCAATCTTCCCCTTTTTGGTGATTGATGACAACTCAATTAGAGTTTACAAAAGATATGAAATAAATACTGAGATTTTTGAGCCATGGGTGTAGAGCCTCCCCCTAAGTATGTGAATAGATAATTGAATTCTCAAATTGGCATAAGAAGCCAAGATTCACATTTCAGTGAAAGTGATGTGGCTCCCCCTACATCCATGCTCCCGTGGGGTGTTGCATACTGTGTCAGATATGTAAAATATGATACAACTGACAGTTTATGCACAACATGGTTTGCTATTGCAGCTGGGTGCAACACTGCTGCACCAAAGTGCGGCACTGCCACACTTGCTGTAACAGCACAGATAAGAACAGGCACCACACAACATGTGATACATATAAAGATATATATTCTAGCACAATTGTATCACGAGCGACATCATAGATTAATATATGTCCATATTCCACACATATATAAAGTACTTAAGTAGCATTATTACATAAATAGAGTTTCTAATAGACTATCAAACTCTCACCTAACGAAGACTACTCTAAACGGATACGAACATAACTCTACCTGCAGCAACCTCCATGGCGTCTAAAAAGTTGTTGACCCCTCTAATTTTCTCCCCTTTGGCATAAAGCACCAAAAAGAGAAGAAAAGAAGAAAGACCAACACTCACTCCTCATCCTCTTGGATGGTGTCCCAATCGACATCATCCCCACCAGCAGCTCCACTAGCACCTGCAACATCCTCCTCTCCACCATCATCGTCGTCGTCGTCGTTAGAGGAAGAAGACACTACCGCCCTCCCTTGGCGATGAGTGGTCGAAATGTGGTGCTCATGCTTGGTGCTCCTCCTGATGGACTGCAAGGTGGATCTCAAACTGGTGTGTGGATCAAGCTCTGGCTGCTCCTGCTCCTGCTCCTCCTCCTCCTCCTCCTCATCCTCTAAATCTATCTCAGAAAGACTAGAGGAGGTCATCAAACCTTAGCAGTGACTGAACTAGACAAAGAGGTGGTAGCCCTGCACACTCTCTAGCCTCCCGATTGGCTTCACTGGTTCTTCAACCTGGTCCTTGATATGCTATCCTCACTGCATAGGTGCACGTGGTGAAGATGGCCTTGATCCATTTCCCAAATTTCTCTATCTTCTTTTCTTTGCGAGGCCTAGAGCAGGACGACTCAGGCATGTCCTCAACTAATGGAGAGCGTCTCACTACCCTGCTAGCACCTACCCCTCGGGTCTTCTCAATTTTATAGACGGTGTGAAGACCATTGAAAGGTCCTTATTTGGTTTTGATAATTGAGTGACAACCTTAGGTAGAGTATTGTGTTTAAGTGAGATACACAGGTGATTAGTCCACAGGTACATGTGTATGAGCAACATATGCCATGACTGGTGATGATGGCTCAAAGATGTTGCAAAGCTCACACATGTGATGATGAAGGAGCTTATTACACATGAGACATGACATGGAGTCATGTGATCAAGGTGGAGAAGATCAAGACATGACTTGGCTTGATGGACCAGTTACAAGCGTGAAGGGCAAGTCAGAGGCTTTAGGAGTGATGGACCGCATGTGGCGGTGAAGCTTGAGCAAGACTTGGCACCGATAGGATGAAGACAACGGTGAAGAGCAAGTGAAGTCAAGATCGATGGACTAATATGGTCACGTGATGATATAGAGTGGATCATATCATTGTTGATCATGTTGATGCATATGTTGCATCGACATTGGAGGAGTTGGAATGTAATGCGCAAGGCAAAGGTATAACCTAGGGTATTTCACTTCACCGATCATAGGTGTGTAAAGAAGTTGATGACCGAGTTTAGGATCGATGGTCGTACTATTAAGAGGAGCAAACTTGTTTGCATATCGGTCATCTAGTGCCACTTGAGTGATCTAACCTTGCATACATGTTAGGATCGAGTGGCGTGGTGAATTAAGTGATTAACTCCTTAAAAATGTTTGTGAAATGCTAACACAGATACACATGGTGATGTACATTTGGTGGTGTTGGCATATTTGTAAAGGAGAAGAAGTTGGAGTTGAAACAGATCAACTCGGTGAAGAAATGGAGGCAAAACAGGTCACAGATGTGACCGGACGCTGGTCCTCATGGGACCGGACGCATCCGGTGCCTAACCCTAGGTGCTCTCGGTCTGCCTCTACGGCATGACCAAACATGTGGTGGATGCATCCAGTCCCGCTGACGTGGTGGCACAGAGAAGAGAAGGGCCGACCGCTGATGCTACGTCTGATCGTGACCTACCAGACATGCCCGGTCACAAAACAGAGGCTCAGGGAGCTCTCTAGAAATGACCGGATGCTAGCACCAGTGCATTTGGTCCTAACATGTGGTGCGTCTGGTCGTCACTTGACCGTTGAGATGGTGTCAGTGACCGTTGAGATCAAGCGGCTTCAGTTAAAAGTGGGCGACACGTGGATGGCTAGGAGTGACTAGATGCTGGTCGGGTGCATCCGGTCATCATGACCAGCGCATGTTCGGTTCGCCCTGAATTGTGCCCAATGAAGGGGCAATGGCTCTATTTGTTCATGGAGTTATAAATAGGAGCCTTGGTCAGCCTTGGGCCAAAGGCTGAGCACCCTAGAGCCTTGGTGGCTTGTGTAGGTGTGCTTAGAAGCCTCTCATCTCACATATGCTTGATAGTGATCATCCGATTGTGTGAGAGAGCGATTCTAGTGCGATTGCATCATGAGGTTGCATCGAGTGGCACTAGGTGATCGAGTTGCAAGCCGATGATGCTTGTTACTCTTGGAGGTTGCCACCTCCTAGATGGCTTGGTGGCTTATGACTCTGTTGAAGCACAGCAAGAAGATTGTGTAGGTGCTTCCAGAGGAGGATTTGTGGCGGGGATTGTGCTCACCCCACGTAGGGATCATCGAAGAGCAACTCTAGTAGAGCATGTCATTGAGCTACCCTCTCTTGGGGGAAGGTTCTTGTAGTGTCCCGATGTGCAGGACTTGGCGGGTGATGCCAATTAGCCGCCGAACCACCTAAGTGAGCGGTCGACACAACAGGGACGTAGCTTGGTGGCAACCAAGTGAACCTCAGGAGAAAATCACCAGTGTCAACATTGTCTTCATCATCTTCTCGGTGGTTTGCATTCTGCGCAACACAAGATTGTATTACTTTCATTTACACTATGCTTGTGTCGTTGCTCTTGTTACTAATTTAGCTTTAGTAGCTTGCTAGTTACCTTCTTGCTTGTGTAGTATAGAAGTAGCTTCCCTTGCAGTGGCTAATTTGGTTTTAAGTAACTTTGTTAGTTACATTGCTTAGTTTGTGTAGCTAAGTAATTTATGCTCTCTAATTTGGCATTAGGTTGCCTTGTTATTGAGCATTGCTAGTAATCTTAGGTGTCTTTGTGCTTTTGCTTACTAGATTGTGTAGGAGCTCCCTCGGTTGTGTGAAGTACTAGGTGCATAGGTTTGTGTGACCTTGCAAGCCAGATTGGTTAAGTTAGCTCTAACTAGCCTGACACCTTAGTTGCTTATTTAGGATCTTTACAAGGTGCTTGATAACTTAAATAGAGGGGTGTAGTCTTAGCTAGACCGATAGTTTTAATTTCGCACTTGTTTCAGTTAGCCGATGCGATTAAGTTTTGGAAATGACTATTTACCCCCTCTAGTCCGCCATCTCGACCCTACAACTATCTTTCTCAAATCTATAGCCAGTGACCCTCTCAATCATAAACATAAGATAGGGAGCATAGGGTATCCCCTTTCTCCCATCCTCCATGGTGTTCCTCAGCTCATGCCACATGAAGCAAGGGAGGATTCCTTTGTGAAATAGGTTACAATTGTCTCTTTATGGATAAGGGTGTGGAAGTCTATAGAAGAGAGGATTCCTCTATTGTATTTACAGGTCATTTAAAAGGAAAACTCTATCTAGTTGATTTACATCAAATAGAGTAAATCCGAGACTTGTTTAATGGCAAAATCTAGCATGGGTTGGTTATGGCATCGCCGACTTGCCCATGTTGGGATGAGGAACTTGGCCATACTTTAAAAAGGCGAACACATCCTTAGACTAACAAATGTTTCTTTTGAGAAAGATAGGATTTGTAGCGTATGCCAAGCGAGAAAACAAGTTGGAGCTAAACATCCCATCAAGAATATTGTGACAACTGAAAGGCCATTGGAGTTGCTTCACATGGACATATTTGGACCCATCGCTTACATAAGCATTGGTGGTAACAAATATGGTTTTGTAATTATCAATGATTATTCTCGTTTCACTTGGGTATTCTTTTTGCGTGAAAAGAGTGAAGTCCAAGGTATCTTCAAGAAGTTTGCAAGAAGAGCCCAAAATGAATTTGAAGTCAAAATCAAGAGAGTTAGAAGTGACAATGGGACGGAGTTCAAGAACACCAACATTGAAGAGTTTCTTGATGAAGAAGGAATCAAGCATGAGTTTTCGGTTCCATACACTCCACAACAAAATGGTGTTGTGGAGAGGAAGAACCGAACGCTCATAGAAGCCGCAAGAGCAATGTTGGATGAGTACAAGACTCCAACCAACTATTGGGCGGAAGCGGTCAACACTGACATGCTATGCTATCAACCGTTTATATCTTCACAAGAAAAGAGAAAAGACCACCTACGAACTTCTAACCGGTAAAAAGCCCAAGGTGCACTACTTTAGAGTTTTTGGATCCAAGTGTTTCATACTTAATAAGAAATCCAAAAGCTCTAAGTTTGCACCAAAGGTTGATGAAGGTTTCATGCTTAGTTATGGTACTAACGAACATGGATATCGTGTTTTAATAAAACCACTGATTTGATTGAAATCGTGGTAGACATGACTTTTGATGAAAGGGACGGCTCTCAAAAAGAGCAAGTCAATGTTGAGAATGTAGGTAATGAAGAAGCTCCACACAAAGCAATCAAGAAGCTTGCTATTGGTGAAGTAAAGCCCGTTGAGGACGAAGATGAAGACCATGTTGTGCATGATGATCTTGATCCAACCATTCATCATGTTTCATCCAATGAACATGGTGAACCTTCCGCAACAAGAAATAATCAAGATGGGAGATCAAATGAAGCGCAAGGTCATTCTCATGAAGATAGTGTCAACAATGAGCGAGCTCAAGCACAACTCACTAATGAAGAAAGAAGTGAAGTCAACCCTCCACAAGCTCATGATTGTGATCTTCCAATTGATCATGACCAGTGATGATGATGGCCCTATCCAAAGATCAACTCAAGTGCCACATCCTAGAGTGCATCAATCCATTCAACAGGATCATCCTGTTGATAACATATTGGGGAGCATTCGACGAGGGGTAACTAAACATTCCCTGTTTAGCAAGTTTTTGTGAATATTACTCGTTTGTTTCTCCTTTGGAACCTCATAGGGTGGAAGAGGCACTTGATGATCCAGATTGGATGATAGCCATGCAAGAGGAGTCGAACAACTTCACTCAAAATGAAGTCTAGTCCTTGGTGGAAAGGCCCAAGCAAAATGTGATTGGAACCAAGTAGGTCTTCCGCAACAAGCAAGATGAGCATGGCGTGGTAACAAGGAACAAGGCAAGGTTGGTGGCTCAAGGATTCACTCAAATTGAAGGCTTGGATTTTGGGGAGACCTATGCACCGGTGGCTAGGCTAGAATAAATTCATATTCTACTTGCCTATGCCGCTCATCATGACTTCAAGCTATATCAAATAGACAGTGAAGAGTGCATTTCTCAATGGCCCCCTATCCGAGTTGGTGTATGTAGAGCAACCACCGAGCTTTGAAGACCCCAAGTATCCAAACCACAGTTTACAAGCTCGACAAGGCACTCTATGGGCTCAAACAAGCCCCTAGAGCTTGGTATGATTGCTTCATAGGATTTCCTACTCAAATAAGGTTTTGAGATAGGAAAGGCCGATGCTACTTTGTTTACTTCGCAAAGTCAATAATGATATCTTTGTTTGCCAAATATATGTCGATGACATAATATTTGGTAGTACTAATGTGGCTTTTTGTGAGGAATTTAAGTAGGATAATGACAAATAGGTTCGAGAATGTCCATGATGGGAGAGTTGAAGTTTTTTCTTGGATTTCAAATCAAGCAACTCAAGGATGGCACGTTCATAAGTCAAACCAAGTACACCAACGACATGTTGAACAAGTTTAACTTGGACAAGGCCAAGGCCCATCAAGACACCCATGCCAACCAATGGACATCTTGATCTTGATCAAGGAGGAAAGGACAGTCGATCAAAAGGTATATCGCTCCATGATTGGATCACTTCTTTATCTTTGTGCATCTAGGCCTGATATTATGCTCAGCGTGTGCATGTGTGCAAGATTTCAAGCTAATCCAAAAGAATGTCATTTGATGGCCGTTAAGAGAATTTTTTTGGTATTTAGTGCACACTCCTAATCTTGGCTTGTGGTATCCTAAGGGCTCCACTTTTGAGTTACTTGGCTATTCCGATTCGGATTATGCCAGTTGCAAACTAACCCTAAAGAGTACTACCGGGACTTGCTAATTTATTGGTAGGATCCTTGGTGTCTTGGAGCTCTAAGAAGCAAAATTCCAGTTGCTTTGTCCACCACCGAGGTCGAGTATGTGGCGGCCGACGCTTGCTGTGCCCAACTACTTTGGATGAAGCAAACACTAGAGGACTTTGGATGTGAGTTAACCAAGATCCCACTTTTGTGTGACAACTGAGAGTGCCATTAAGTTGGTAAACAACACTGTAAACCACTCTCGAACAAAGCACATTGACATTCAGACATCATTTTTTGAGAGACCATGAAGCTAAAGGAGATATCGCCATTCATCATGTGAGCATCCGAAAAGCAATTAGCCGATATCTTATAAAGCCACTAGATGAGTCAAGATTTTGTGCTTTGAGGAGTGAACTAAATATCATTGATTCTCGTAACTGTGGCTTGATTCCTTGCACACACATTTTGTTTGATCTAGTTAGGAGAAAAGAATTAAGAAAACATTGTGTGCCACTTTCAAAATCTATTTTGTAATTTTCATAAGTGACTGTTGCTTTGTGTTGGTTGAATGAAATCTAGTCACTTGTGAAAATGTTAGTGTCCATCATATTTTTGCCCCACATGGTGTAGTGAGTTCAAGTTTGAGGTTTTTTCTATTTCCCTGTGTTGGAAGTCCCGACATAGGTTGGAAGTCCCGGCTCGCGTCGGAACTCCTGACTGCCGGAAGTCCTGACGTGCACCAGGAGTTTCGACGTAGATCTGATTTTTTTACCGTGCCGCGTCGGTTGCTCGGCTCATTTATAACCGGCTTGATTTTTTTTTACTTTGGTTATTTCCTTCCTCCGCCCCTCCCGTCGCCCCCATCGCCTCTCCTCGCGCCGCCATCGCTCCTCCTCGCCGCCCTCACTCCTCACGCCGCTGGGTTGCTCCCTACCCGCCGGTCTCCATTCCTCCACGTTGCGTCTCCGGAGGCCTTGCCGGTAGTCCCGACCTCCCCACCCCCATTCCATCACCCGTGCCCTAGTATTTCTTCAGCTCGGTTGTGGCTATTCCATTGGTGTGGTGGAGATTCCATTGGTGGAGGTGATTGTGCTCGTGGATTTGTTCGTCGATAGCGAATTTGTTTCTCTTCATCTCCTCTTTCCTCGATTCAAGGTGCTACCGTGGCGCCCTAACCCTAATCCAATGTACCTTGTGTTTTGACTCCATTCTTTCTCTCTCTCTACTCCTCTATCTTCCTTGTTTGAAAGAGTGTCCGTGATTTGAAGCCCCATGAATGGGATGGTCACCTTGTGCGCTGGAAGTCCCGGTGACCGTCGAAGGTTCTGACCGTCGGAACTCCTGATGTCAGGCCAGAAACTCCCAGCTATCGGAAATCCCGACTATGGCCGGAACTCCCAACCTAGGGTGACTACTCCATTCCTATTTCTTCACTTCTCGATGTTCGTTCGCATCTCCTTGTATTTTTTAAGTTCCACTTCATGTTCTTCGTAGTCATGGATGGTGGTAGTCCTTCGCGTCATCAAGAGAAGCGTTCCAAGAAGAACTAAGATTGTGTCACTGTTCCCAAGCCATCTGGCTGCACCAAGGTGGCATGCAAGCATGGTGGTGCTAGTGGTTCCCGTGCTGCCCGTCACCATGATGATCACGGGTCGTCGGCTGCTGCTCCTCCTCTAGCTCCTGCCCCTATTGGGGATGTGCCGATGGTTGATGAAGAAGAGGAAGCGCTTGGCCATGCCGGACGCACCATTGCTGCTCCATTGACTCGCACCCTGACTCATGGTCCGGGGTTTGTCTCTCAGCTTGTTCCGTTCATGGGTGTGTCGCCGATCATGCGGGAGCCCGCCTTGGCTCCCAATCCTGCTGGTGGCTAGACTCCTCTTCCAGTGGACTATCATCATCAAGTTAAGGACATCAAGTTCAATAGGAACAGGAACCTTTATGCTGAGGACAAGAAGGACCTACGACTTGAGTATCGTTTCTGGCATCCCTTCCATTTTGACTTTTATGATTCCATTCTTTATTGGAAGTTCTTGAAGAAGAGGGAGCCACCGGTCCTGTAGATGAAGTGCATTGATGCACTCTCTTAGCAAGTATAAGGAACCCAAGTTGGAGCAGATGGTTTGGGATATTCACACAATGGGGCTATCCTACCTGTTAGAGTTTAGGAAGCATCGAAACAATGAGCTAATCTATCAGTTTTATGCTTCTTATCATCATGAGAGGGACCCTACCGGTGCTATTGACATTATTCATTGGACCACTGAAGGCAAGCATTGTAAAGTGGACTTCATCACTTTCTCTCGCCTTCTCGGTTTGAGTCACAGCGACCGCATTGCTACTGAGTTGACTGAGTATGAGGATCTCGCTTTGGAGGAGTACCAACATATGTATCTTGATGGTCACACAGCTGATGGACAGACAATATTTCTGAAGCCATACTATTATGTTGTGAACAACATCTTGCGACAGATCTTATATCCGAAGGTCGGTGACTCCACCTACCTTCATGATGATTCATAGAAGGTGCTTTAGTGTTTCGGCGATGTGTTTCAGAAGTTTTCCATCAGCCGCTATATTTGGAACAAGATACATGATGCTACTAAGGATCTGGTAAAGCATCTTCCCTATGCACCATACATTATGCATGTCATTGAGCAAGTATCCGACATCCGTTTTCCCTATGACACTCAGCAAAAGCTCCTCAAGATATCCAACAAGACCTCTGTCATTACTGCTAGAGAGTTGAGGGAGAAAGCTGATGTAGCCAAAGCTAGAGGGAAAGGTGCTTCGGGTGCTCGCTCTCGCCGTGGTGCTTCCACACCTACTGCTGCTACTGCTCGCTCTTCTAGTGCCAAGCCCCTCTCTTCGTCCTCCTCTGGAAAGAAGCCCAACAAGTTCAAGTTCCTAATGACATACATGTTTGGACAGTGTTGTGCTAGTGCTCAACGTGAGCATGATATGCAAGAGAGGCTATATCGGTTGGAACAACAAGCAGGCATTGTATCTTCTCCTCCTCCGCCGTTTGTGCCTCCCCGTGATCCGTTGGCTTTGTATGATGAGGCTTGTGTGGCGTATGTTTGGACAGTGTTGTGCTAGTGCTCAATGTGAGCATGATATGCCAGAGAGGCTATATCGGTTGGAATAGCAAGCAGGCATTGTATCTTCTCCTCCACCACTGTTTGTGCCTCCTCGTGATCTGTTGGCTTTGTATGATGAGGCTTGTGCAGTGTACAAAGATGATGCGACTTCTCACTCGCATGGTAAAGGGAAGGCGACTGAAGAAGATGAGGAATACATCGAGGATGATGATGATGATGAAGATGACGATGGTGGTGACGATGGTGACCAAGATGAGGATGATGATTACGAGGATGAGTAGTTGGATATTCACGCGGCCTACCCTTTTGGCACTTGTTGACAAAGGGGGAGTGTTAGGCTTTGATTTCTCTTTGTAATAAGTTAGTTGGTCTTTATGTTTTGGAACTTTAAAACTTTTAACATGTACGAACTATGTCGTGTGGTGGCAAGCTTGTGATGGATAACTATTTATATGTGTTTGTGATGAATGATTGTAGGACAAGTTATGATTATCTATTTATCTTATTAGCTTACACTTGTTTCTACTTATGATGGTGAATGTATTTTTGAATGGCCATGTGCTGCTCCAAATTTTTTTCAATCTTGGCCATCATGTTCTCTTTTACTTATTGTGTCAAATAACATGTCATATTGTATTTCTTTTCACACATATCTATTTGTTCACACACTTGTCGCACCCCACGGATTGCAAAATTTAGGGGGAGCTTTTGTCTTGATGTATGCAAATCAAGTATAGAGGATACTAATTGAAATTCAAATTCATGCATACATCAAGGGGGAGTTTTTCATAAATTTTGGGTTTCAAAAGTTTTAAAATCTTTCATTCCTATAAAAGCCTAAGTTGGTTGTCATCAATTACCAAAAAGAGAGAGATTGAAAGTGCATTTGCCCCCTATGTAGGTTTTGGTGTATTGATGACATTGAAATTAGGGACTAATGTGATCTTAATGAGATATGTCGTAGCTATTAGTCCCATGAAAGACTCAAAGAGTTGATAAAGGAAAAATGGTATCCCTCAATTCTTGAAGCTGTAATGGCGGACGAACTCAAAACACTCTCCAAAGGTTTTAATTTTGTTTTTGAGTTTAGGATCCGCCGTACTATAAAGAGGGATGCAAACTTAGTTGGTTTGAGGAAGATAGAGTGCACATGCAATAAAATAAAATCAAAAGAGAGACACTCTAGTACTTCATGAGCACATAGAATAATTTTCTGTGACTATCGATGTCGGAAGTCCCGACGTAAGCCGGAACTCCCGACAGTCAGAAGTCACGACTCTTGCCGGAAGTTTTGACTCCCAGTCACTTAGCCTGCATGGTGACTTTGGACGTTGGAAGTCCCAACGTGAGTTAGAACTCCCGACAGTCGGAAGTCCCGACCTAAGCCAGGAGTCCCGACATCGGCGGTTCTGCTGGCCTGCTGTATGTGCACGTCGAAACTCCCGACGTACGTCGGAAGTTTTGACCGTCGAAACTCCCAACCCATGTCAGGAGTCCTGATACTTGTGGGCTGGCTGGGTGTTAAACTGTGCACGTTGGAAGTTTCGATTATCAGAAGTCCCAACATTTGTTGAGAGTTCCAACACTAACCTACACGTGCGGTCTTCTGACTCTTTGTGAACAGTGTTTTCTATTAACGTCAGAAGTCCCGAGATCTGCGTCGGAACTTTCGACGTAGATCTGAACGGTTAGATTTTCACTTGGAGTATAAATACCCCTCTCTTCACTTCTAACCATAACAGACTCATTAACAGCTGACCCACTTCATGCTAAATAGCTCCCAAGCAACTAAAGCACCCCTCACCTTCCCCCTTTGCTCCAATCTTTGATTTCCTTAGGGTTTGAGTGAAAGGAGAGTGGATTAAGTGAGAGCGTCACTTTGGATAGCTTGAGCACTTGATTTCTTCATCGAGCTGGTTGATTTTGCATCTATTACTCTTGGGGCTTTGCCCCTAGGTGGCTAGGCGTTGCCCAAGAGCTTTCATCTTATGGAAGAGCCTTGGGAAGTTTGTATCACCCTTCGATTTCTTAGTGTAAAGCTCAAGTGACCTTTGTGGTCACTTTGAGAGAGGCAAGGAGGTGGAAAAGACTCCGGCCTTGGTGGTCACCTCAACAATGAGGACGTAAGAGCTCCTTAGTGGGGTTGTCGAACCTTGGAATAAATCCTTATGTCCCGTGTGCTTGTTGCTGTGATTGTTAGAAATTACTTGTATGTGTTTGTCTCTTTGTCTCCCAACTTTCCATTTTAGGGTTTGGATTTGATCTATGGTTTTGAGGCATTATGGCGCCAAGGGAGTGACCCAACATCTTCACCAAACCACTAGGAAGTGAGGTTGTAAGATTATTTATCCGCAAAGTTAAATTTGGCACTGCCTTTGTAGTTCACGTAGGCGTCGGAACTGCTGACGTTTGCACCGGAATTTCTGACAACGTCGGGAGTACCGACCCAAATGCTGGGACTTCTGACAGTGACTGATAGATTTGAACTTAGCATTTGCAGTAAATGTTTAGATATGCCTATTCACCCCCCCTCTAGGCATTATTAGATCCTTTCAGCTACAAATACTATCTTTCTCAAAGTGAACATTGGTTGGTCCAAGGATATGTTCATCTTTTAGAAGTTTGGACAAGTTCCTCATCCCAACATGGGCTAGTTGGCGATGCCAAAGCCAAGGCATGCTAGATTTTGCCACTAAACAAGACTCAAGCTTAGCTTTACTTTTATTAAAATCAACTAAGTAAAGCTTGTTCTTTAATTGACCCATAAAGACAATAGAGGAATCTTCCCTTCTAAAGACTTCCACAACCTTATATGAAAAAAGACAATTATAGCCCAACTCACATAATTGAGAAATGGACAACAAATTGTAACTCAACGAATCAACATGTAATACATTTGTAATTGAATGCTTAAGGGTTATAGCAACTTTACCAAGACTAATCACATCCCCCTTTGAATTGTCTCCAAAGACTATATTTTTATTTGAGTGCATCATCAGGGAATATGATGAGAACATACTCCTTTCTCTGGTCATATGATTTGTACATCCACTATCAAGCACCCAACTTGATCCACCGAAGGAGTATGCCTACAAAACAAGTTTAGTTGCTAGATTTAGGTCCCCAATTTGACTTGGGGCCTTGCATGTTAGTCACAAGAATCTTAGGAACCCAAATAGAAGTATTCCTATATATGTTGGTTTCCTTTCCAACATATTTTGCAACCACTTTCACATTGCTGTTGTTCCTCAAAACAAAGCAAGATGTCAAGCTTTGTAGAGGTGCATAAGTCTTCGGTTGATAGGCATACTTATTTTTGGTGGCCCACATTGATTCCTTTGGCCTCTAGAAAACATGTTTCTCTTAGTACACCTTCTTCTTGGGTTTATTGGATCAGGAAATAATTGATAGCCTTCCCATTTTTGCGAGGCGCGGCACTACCGAGTATTGCCGCGGTCTGTGCAGGCTGATCTGTACCAATTTTGCCCTTCCTCTCAAACTGCACACACGCATAGCCATTCACTATCCTTCTTCCATTTATTTTGGCTCCTTTTGTGTGACCGAGCCCATTCTTGATTGAGGGATGTCTTCCTTGCTTGAATTGTGGCTCTTTTGATTCATCAACCTTCTTGTCATTGGATTGGGTCACACTTATCCACCCTTTTCCAATGACTTCATTGAGCCTAGCAATCTACTTTCTCATAGCTTCCATGTTTATAAGGTTAGTGGAATATGCATTCAAATCAAGATTAAAACAATTTCCATAGCCTTGACTAGTGGAGGGAGTAGAGGTTCCTTTGCCTTATGGAGATGTGAGTTGCTATCCCAAAGAATGCCATATTGCATCTCAAGTTCTTTGTGCTTTTCATCCAAGTCACAATACTTTTTCTTGAGAGCTTTATTTGCTTTCTTTGTAATAGCATGGTCCTCTTGCTCTTTGGCCAAAGCCTTGCACAAGGATTCCACCTCACTTCTCTCTAATGCAAGAGCTTCTTAGCTAGCAATGTAGAGATCCTCTTGTTGGATAAGAGTCTCTTCTCTAGATTCTAGCTCGGCTTTGACACTCTCTAAATCCTCCATTAGCTTAGTGATGAATAATTTGGTCTTTCCATCCAAATTTTTAGCTACCATATTTATTTCTTCATCACTAGATTTATCATCACTAGAGCTATCACTAATATCACTACTAGAGATATCACTAGGAGGTGGAGGAGATTTGACCTTCGATTTAGATTTTACCTTCTCACCCTTTGCCATGAGACAAGTGTGAGGGGAGTAGTAGTCATCATCAAACATGCTGTTGAAGAGCCTTGGTGTAGGGGATGACTTATGAATAGCAATAGTTGCAACCTTCTCGTCCTCTTCACTTATGCTCTCTTTAGTTGAGTCCCATTCATGCCCAATGTGAGCCTCTCTCATGTACTTCTTGCTCTTCCTATGATCGGCCTTCTCCTCTTTCTTGTTCTTCTTGTATTTGTTGTCCTTGATCGCATATAGAGACTTGGCAATGAAGTGATCGGTGCTTCCACAATTATAGCATGTCCTCCTTTTCTTGTTTGGAAAGCTTCTCTTCACTACCTTGTAGCCTTGCTTCTTTAGCCCCTTGTGATACCTCTTCATAAAGAGAGCACCATCATCAACTTTCTCATATTGATCATCATCATTTTCACTTTCACTTGAAGATGATGTGGTCTCTACTCTTTCTTGAACTCGTTTGCTTGCTTTGGGCTTGCTAGTTGAAGCTTGTAGGTTGAACTTGGACTTGCTTGTAGAGCCTTGCTTGCTTGATTTGTTGGCCTTGAGAGCTACATCTTTGATCTTGATGCCCTCTAGCTTTGCTTGTAATTCTTCAAGTTTCTTCCTCTCATTTGCTTCTTCTCTTTGCATGTCAAAGGTCAAGATCCTCCCAAGTACATCATTTGGTGTGAAGTACTCAAACTTCTTCTTGTCTCTAATTAGAGTCAATACGGTCTCATTTCTAGGTGAATAAGCCTCCAACATAATCCTGACAACTTTATGATCATCTAGCTTATCACAACCATAGCCTCTAATCTTGCCCACCATTGTCATCAACCTATCAAATATCTCTTGTGGCCCCTCTCCATCCAAGATTATAAATCGGTTGATATTTGACATCAACAAGTCAATTCTTGTCTTTCTCACTTTGTCAACCCCTTCATATGCTAGGTGCAAAGTATCCCATATTTGCTTGGCAACATCAACTCCAGTCACTCTATTATACTCACCACCATCTAAGGCACTAAGCAACACACTTGTGCCTTGACCATTGAGGTGAATGATTCTCATCTCTTCTAGTGTTGGGTTCTTAGGATCAACCGGTGGCTCAAATCCATTGCAAACAATCTTCCAAATGCCAGGGTGAAGACCTATAAGATAGGCTCTCATCAAGTGCTTCCACTAGGCAAAGTTAGTCCCATTGAAATGAGGTAACTTGCCCGTGGGCATATTGATGAATGACCTCCGATCATGGTTAGTCATAGGAATAGAAGAATAATTTAAGGATACAGTGGCATATTTGTTATTGTCGGCCTTGCCCTTTCCTTTCTTCTCCTTCTTGTTCCTCTCCAACACTTGGTATGACTCATCATCATCTCCATCTTCGGAACTACTTGATATGCTTGATGATGCATTTGTTGCCTTCTCTTCTTTTTCTTCTTCTTCCTAGCTTCTCTTCTTTTTCTTCTTGCTTCTCTCTTGAGACTTCTTTGTTCTTTCCTTTGCTTCTTCTCCTCTAACCGCTACTCCTCTTTCTTCTTCTATGTTGCTTCTCTTTTTAGGTTGCTTGCCTCCTTCCTTCTTCTTCTCTCATTCTCATTGAGAGCTCCTTCATCATCGGTAGCCTCAAGATGTGGTAGCATGGTGTTGCTTATTGTCGACATGCTCAGTTCGCTGTTGTCCGTGTCGACATCCACATGCTTGAGACTTCTTTGTTCTTTCCTTTGCTTCTTCTCCTCTAACCGCTGCTCCTCTTTCTTCTTCTCTATTGCTTCTCTTTTTAGGTTGCTTGCCTCCTTCCTTCTTCTTCTCTCATTCTCATTGAGAGCTCCTTCATCATCGGTAGCCTCAAGATGTGGTAGCATGGTGTTGCTTGTTGTCGACATGCTCAGTTTGTTGTTGTCTATGTCAACATCCTCCTGCTTCATGCTACTAGTTCCTCCTCTGGGCTCCATACCTCATGCGATGAATCGTATATGAGGTAACCTGGCTCTGATACCACTTGTAGGATCTCTGATTGGCCTAGAGGGGGGGTGAATAGGCCTATCAAAACAAACGCTCAAAATTTGATTAAATTCACCCTGCGGCACTACTGCTCTGTAGGGCGGCACTGCCAGACTACTGCACTACCGGGCTAGAATAGCGGTACTGTCGCACCTACAGACAACTTTGAATCATAATTCAAAATCCATGAACAAAAACTTAGATTGAAGAAATTTCCTAGTTTACTGTAGGTATGACAATCACAGATCAAGAGCTAGAAGTGGTAGGAACACCACACACAAGTAGATCGACTAGAAACCCTAGAATTCACCTCAACCATAATTTGTCATGCAAATAATATAAATAAAAAACAAGTGACACAATAATTTATCCTGTGGTTTGGCTCACCACTAAGGCTTGCCTACCTCCATGTTGTTAAGGTTAAACACTAAGGCTTAGAGCTTTCTAACCCTTCCTCGTTCTCAAGTCAAGAGACTTAACTCTTGAGATGAGGGGTGAGTTTATTAGCTTTAAGAGATAGTTACAAACCTTCCAGTGCTGCCACACAAGTTGACAAGCTCCACAGGCGACGCTCTAGCCAGCTAGGAGCTAAGCTCCAAGAGTAACGAACACAACCACCGGTCAAAACGTGCACCAAGTGCTCTTTAGAGTTGGAGAATCAATGGAGCTGCTCTCTAATCGAGTTTTGGACCCTTTTCCCTCAAGGATTGATGGAGAAATCGATGGATTTGCTTAAGGGCTTGAGGTTAACAATGGAGGGAGAGAGAGAGAGAGAGCTCTTGCTCTATTTTGAGCGTGCTGAATTGAGAAAGAAGAGGTAGAGGGCCATTAGGGAGAAAGGGAAAAAGGTATATATACCCCCCTAGCCTCCAACGGTCACCGCACCCAAGGGGTCGGGTGAGACGGAGCCCGTAGCCTCGAGGTCAGACGAGACAAAGCCCGCGACTTTAGGGTCGAATGAGACGGAGCCCGCGGCCTCGAGGTCGGACGAGACGGAGCCCACGACCTTGGGGTCGAGCAAGATGGAGCTCGTACCCAAGGGGTCGGGCGAGACCTTTTAATATGTCTCGAGCCATCCGAGAAAGTCAGCGTGGGCACTAACTTCCTTGTGCCGTGACTCAAGTGCGGCAGTGCCTCTCTTCAAGTGCGGCAGTGCCGCACGACACAAGACGGCAAGGATGATAGTGAAGTGTAGACTGTCTTGGCTGTGAATCTGAGGATGCATATGGTTGTTTGAGCACTTGGTAGCATATATTAGCTTAAGTATTGTGTCTCCCTTTATAGTACGACTTTTTCTATACTCAAATTCAAAATATAAAAGAATTTAAACCTCCTTTGAGTTTGAAGCCATCTACATTTGTATTGGGGCTCCTCCATTTCGTGTAGCATCCTCGGATATACATTCCCTGCTCGTCATCTCGATAAATCTCATTAGTTCTCTAATTGTGTGGTCATTATCACTAAAACCCACGATTAGGGCTTGATTGCACTTTCAATTTTATTTTCCAAAATCTATTTCTTCAGCTACGGTGTTTTTTGTTCCTAATTTTTTTATCTGCAAGTTTTTTTGTCTGGCCCGCGCATTCCTTTGTTGTAAAACTTCACCTAACTGCGGTGGTTTTTTGTTTTTTTTCTCAAATTAACATAAAAACAAATAATAAACACAATACTATTCTTTTGAACCGTTGCCCTTTATGTAGTTTGGTAATTTGATTAAAAACATATTTTATTAAATTCTAGATTACTCGATGGTCCAACCAATCAACCAGTGAACTAAGATCATGATCCGTTTAATTTCTAATCACGTCTAAACAAATGTCTCTGCAATCCTCGATGAGAGCTACCATGCAAAAAATTGAGATGTATCCTATCATAAGCACCAGAATTCTGGACACGTCAATAACTAACTCTTTGCCAATTTTAATCAGAGATTCCAACTATGGATTTTTATGGTCCTTGAAGATAATGACGAAACCAAATATTTAACTATAGAAAAACATGGATAGTATAATTTTTTTCAATTATGATATATATTTACATCTAAATGTTTATGTGCTTTGCAGCAGAAGGAAAATAATATATTAATGTTGTATTTTGTATTTAATTTGATACAAGTTTCATTGGACACTATCATATTATTACCAATTTTAACTTATATTATAGATGTCATGGTTATCCTAAAAGAGAATAGAAGTTTTAAATTTCAAAGAAAGGAAAAACATAAATAGACATGCAGCACTTCCTATCATCGTTTTATATGAATGTATTTGATATTATTTTTCTCCCATTGTAATCCACGGGCATGTTTGCTAGTTCTAACTAAAATAATTATCGAAATATTGAAAATGACAAACACTGTTCCAACGATCGCATGCATATGGCTGCAAACAACAACTTCGACTTGCGTGTTGTTTAATGCTCACATCCGTACTGTTCCTTCTAGCTAAAATGAGACGAGTTTAGAAAGCAATTTAGTCCAAGATCTCATATAGGGCATCCGTACTCCAGTAGTTACAATGAGACTTACAAAACTCACTCATATATTTTGAGAAACAAAGATGTGATGATGTTCGTAGCAAGCTACTACCTAGTTTATTGTCTTTGTCCTAAAAGGAGTGTAATTTTAGATATGCACAAAGTCTAACTATTTTAAATTTAACTAAATTTAAAAAAATGGTATCAACTTCTTTTTTTTCTAAGCATTCGATAGAGGCATAGAGCCTTACTCCCTCGTTCCAGAAAAAATGTAAATCACACTCTTGGAGGAGTAAAACTTTCTCAAGTTTAACTAGTGTCGGGTTCATGAACCTAGGGTCCCCAATGGACCCGCTTCCCTGCCTAAAATTCGGCCCAGCAGATGGCGTAGCGACAACGCACGCCTCCCGGGCCGGCCCAGATACATAATGATAGGCCATGAGAATGATCCGGTCCTTGACCAGAATACCCGGCCAAGGTGGGGACACAGTCCGACTCCGACCTCCTTTTCCGACCGGGGATACGCCGGACCTCTGCTCGTGGCTCTTCCCCGACCGACACGGTCGGGGACGGCTGGGAACAACCGACCGGGGATGTCCGCTCGGTGAGGGCCCAGGGATCAAGCGGAACAGATAAGGTAAGGCGCTCAAGTCAACCACAAGTCCACAATACCGAGGACCATACCCCACGCCTCCAGGATGGTGCCACCAGGCCATGCCAGACGGGCACTATGCAACCTTCCAGTCGTGACATAGCACAAACAGTATTGTAGGCGCCGACGTTTGCCGTACTAGGTGAACACGGTAGAGCCTGCCATATGCATCTAGGCATAAACAGTATTGTGGACGTCGACGACCGTCTCGTACCCAACGCCTAGACAACAAGACTAGGTAGCACATGTATTCATTCTTTCTTTCTCTGACTGTAAGGCCATCAGTGCAGCGGTGCAGCGGTTCAGTCCTTATACAGCCAGCAATGCAGCGGTTCAGTCCTTATACATCAGTTCACTTAATAGTTTCCAATATTGTACCAGTGCAGCGGTGCAATAGTTCAGTGCAGCCAGCAGTGCAGCAGTTCAGTCCTTATACAGCCAGCAATGCAGCAGTGTTTGCTACCATTGTTTACTGATTGTCTTTTTTTCTTGACTTACCAGAAACGATATGATAAAGATGATGCAGCCTTGGACTGGTTTATAGCTACTGCTGGAGCAAAATGGAAGCTGTTTATGGCAACCCTAAAACGACAATTTTTTTGATGAAACATTGACTGATGAGGAACTAAGGAACTTAAATGGACATAGAGTAGATGATGATGAATGTAATTCTCTTATCAAGTATTGGAGGTCTCCTGAGTCTCAAGTAAGGATTAACTAATATCAATCTATTTTTTTCAGTTACTTGCCTATTGGACTTGTTTTTATCAACGGCAAGAGGGAAAGACAATCGTGCAAAGTTGAAGTTTCTTCATACAGTAGGCAGTGTGAGATATGCTTGTACTGCACACAAAATGGTACAGAAACTTGTCATTGTCATCTCATTTGAATGGATCATTTTTGGGGCATTTTCACTTGTGCAAATTTAAAACTTGTAGGGTCAGCAACTTGGGCGCCCTCCTCGAAGAGATGAAGTCTATATACAAACACATACAAGAAAAAATGGAGTACCTTTAAAGCTAGCAGCATCAACAATTGTAAGTTTTTTCTAGAAAGCACGGACCAACACTAGTTTGCTGCATGAAATATATAAATCTTGTATAATCTTCGATTCTTCAAAGAGTACCATAGTAGCCAGCTAGTGTAAATTTTGTTACTACCTCCAAATAGTAATGATTGTATTTGTGGTAGCTTCTGAGGATTCTGTTAGTATTACATCAGCACATTACAAAACCCGTGAGAAGGCTCATGTGTAATAGGACACGTACCTAGCCTATGCAAATTGAATTTACTATGTGTGAGTTAGTAGAATGCATATTATTACTTCAAAGTATAAGTCTATCTAAGTTTATCTTAAGTCAAAGATTTATAAACATACATATTCATTCTTCCTAGAATGAGCTGAAAAAAGTTGTTGAAGCCCGTCCGGAGTTGATGGATAGGACAATTCAGCAAGGTGATGCTTTTGCTACTGTTTATGGAGTAAAGGAGCCAGGGTGATTGCTTTTGGAGTACAACTTCGGTTTTTGTTTTCGGACTCGAACCGGATGGTGATAGGTTTTATTGTTTTTGACTAGCAACCTGATGGTGCTAGCTTTTGATCAATGTTTGATCATTTTCGGTTGATGGCTTTTGCTCAATAGGGAAACAATGGCTGATGGTTGTATGCTTGTATGTTGGCTTGATTCAACAAGCTAGTGACATGATTACATATGTACTCGTTTTTTGATATAAATGAATGAGAGTATGACTTATGGTCATTTGTGATGTGGTCATTTGTGTATGTCATCCAAAATCTGTATAATATAATTTCAATATTGTATTGGGTTTACACTTTTTTTACCTATTTAATTGAGCTCGATGGACTGTTAGTTGTTAAAAGTTCTTATTGCAATGAACCGTCGGTCGCTAAAAGTTCTAACATGTTGTTGGTCACTAAAAGTTAGACCGTCGAACTATCCGTTGCTAAAGATGATGTCTGTCGCTGTATACATATAACGACGGCTTCATTAGCAACTGCAGGAGTCCGTCACTATAACCTTTAGCAACTGACTAACAATCACTGTACACCCCTTTCAGCAACTCTAAATCGGTTGTTGTTTTAAGGTTGTGGTGTAGTGACTGTTTGGTTAACAAGGAGCCTTCCAAAGTAAATGGCACTTTTGACTTTTTAGATCAAATCTGTTGGTCAACTTCAGAGACTGCATTGTCTGAGGTTAAATCCCCAACATAACTGTAGGCTGCTACATAAAAGCGAACATGCACATCACAATTAGCTCTAGCAATTAGCCAGCTACTCCCTCCGTCCCAAAATAGATGACACTTTTAACTTTTTATTAGATATTATGTTTGATCATTTGTCTTATTCAGTTTTTTTGCAAATAATAAAATAAATGAGTCATTATTAAATTATATCTAATAATAAAATAACTCACAATATAATAAATAATATTTATACAAAAGTTTTAAATAAGACGAACAATCAAATAAATATCTAAAAGCTAAAAACGTTACTGCTACCACGCCATTAGTAGGGGGTTGTACAGTGCCATGTTTACCACAACTGTGCCACAGTAGCCTCAAGTCTTTGCGGTATGCACTGCACTGCCACTGCACTAACCGACACGTTGTAGAGCAAACAACACAAGGGCGTGTTCTTTTTCACGGGAGAAAGGACTCGAGACCCAAGGGCCTGTTTGGTTTTCATAAGTTAGATGACTTATTAAGTCAGGTGACTGAAAACCAGTGACTTATAAGTTATGCCTGTTTGATTGTAGATGACTTATAAGCTCATTAAAGGTGTGGGCCCCACGCAGAAAAGGGTGACTTATAAGTTTTAAGCAGGGGTGAACTAACTTAAAACTTATAAGCAGGGGTGACTTATAAGTTGGTGGTGTTTGGCAAAATAAGTCACTTATTTCACTTTTTAACTTATAAGTAGATGACTTATTTGGAACCAAACAGACCCTAAGGCCCTGTTTGGTTTCCATAAGTCAGGTGACTTATTAAGTCAGGTGACTTATAAGTTGATGGTATTTGACAAAATCAGTCACTTATTTCATTTTTTAACTTATAAGTAGATGACTTATTTAAAACCAAACAGACCCTAAACACTAGAAACTAAAATATAGTAGTCCCTTAACTAACTACTAAGCCCGTACCTCTCATTCTCTCTCCTCACTCGTAGTCTCTCTTCACCTTCTAGTCCTCGAAAACAAACACCATTTTAGTAAAAAAAAAAAGAACACGCCCCAAGTCACGACACAACGGACCAGAATGCCAGATTCGATTCCATGGCACTGCCGCTCAGCCTGCCCTGGGTCCGACCCTTTCCCGTGTTCGCGGCTGTGGACGGGGCCCCACCGATCCTCCACTGCGGAGCGCAACATGCCACCACAAGACGTGGTAGAGAAGAAGATCTCCCGCTGCGGGCGTCCTGCCGGCTTCCCCGGTCCCCCCCTGCCCTGCGGCGCTGCGCAAGGACGAGATCAGGAGGCGCTGCGCAAGGACGAGATCAGGACTCAGGAGAGAGAAGGTGTGCCGGCGTCCACCCCTGCAAACAACTGCAGGCAGGCAGGCGGCCAGGCGCCTGCCCAAGTGCCCAGGCCCACCTGACACTGGACTCCACGCAGCAGGCGCAGCAGAACGGTGGCCCCGTACATGGAGTCCCGCATTGGTGGCAGCAGCTTTTCGCCAGGCGGTGTTTGGATCCCAGAAACGCTAATTTTTAATCTCTATGGCATCAGATATTTAAATACTAATTTAAAGCATTAAACATAAACTAGTTATAAAACTAATTGAATAGTTAAAGACTAATTTACAAGACGAATTCAATAAATCTAATTAGTCTATGATTTACCACTATGATACTACAATAAACATGTGTTAATGATGGATTAATTAGACTCAATAGATTCATCTTATAAATTAGTCTCTATCGGTGTAATTAGTTTTATAATTAGTTAATATTTAGTCCCTCTAATTAACATCTAAACGTCCGATGTGACATGAACATAAAATATAGTCCTTACCGGGTCATTTTTTGTTGTTGTTGTTGTTGAGTTGTTCCTTATCATTAATAAGTATCTTTCTCACTTCTCAAAGAGTCAAATATTTTCAACTTTGATCAATATATATAAGAAAAATATTAATATTTGTAGTACATAATTAGTAATATTAGATAGATCATTGAATTTATTTTTATAATAAACTTATTTTAAGATATAAAGGTTGCTTATACGTGCTATAAATCTAGTCAAACTTAGACGGACACGATTAGCCAGTATGCACACTGTAGTTTGTAAATGTGGAGCTAGACTAGCTGCACTCTGCTCTGCCCGCCAAGCCCTTGCTAGTGCCTAGTCTGCTGCTTGCTATCACTGCTGATGCAAAATGCAGGTAGCTGGTCATGCACCAGTAGTAGGACTAGCATGGATGCAGAATTCAGATGTCCGTATGTATGCATGGATGGCAGCACCGTGCTCTAGTGGCCTACGGAGTACCTGGTCATCAGCTATACTGGCAGCACCATTGCAAAATTTTTCACATTCTCCGTCACATCGAATTTTTAGACGCATGCATGAAGTATTAAATATAAATAAAAAATAAAACTAATTACATAGTTTAGACGAAATCCAGGAGACGAATCTTTTAAGCATAATTAGACTTTGATCGGACATTATTTGTCAAATAACAACGAAAATACTACAGTAGCCATTTTGCAAAAAAAATTTCATCTAAACAAGGCCTCGCAGAAAACGAAAAAGAAAACAGCTACGGAGTACATGCATGCATGCAACTATGCAAGTGCAACACTGTATATACAGTATGGTTGCTTCTGGAAGCTCTTTAAAGAATTTAATTATAAATGTCCAATTCAGTAATATATTATCGGCCTGTTCGGTTGACTGGTTCATATCGTTGTTGGTTCGTGAAGAAATACTGCTGACTGGTTTGTGTGAGAGAAAAATATTGTTCCAGCTGGAAATTTACGATCGTTTACGACAAGCCACAGCCAAACGAACAGGCTGTACGTCGTCTATGTGCTTGCTTACTCCTATATAGCAATAAGCAGCATGTTCGGCTGGACTTATACGATCGTGGATTATAAGCTATAATAATATTTTTCTCTCACACCAAACTAGCCAAATCAGTCAGCAGTAAATAATCCACGATCGTTTACGATGAAACGAACATGCTAAATGTTCGTACGAGTGCATCTCCTTGTCCAAATACCTACCAGTGTATAGTCGCGTACGTATGTCATTGAACACTCACACACAGGATTCATTAAAAATAAACTCGCAGATGGCAAAGCAGCAACTACACTCTCCGTAAAAAAAAACATAATTCTAGCTGAACACGGATTCGAGCTTTGAACCTGGACCGCTAGCGTTTTTTTTTACGGAGGGAGTAGCTTCGATTCTCAAACAGTACAGTGATTCGGATATTGACGTGCAGATCGTGTAAAACAGGGGTCAATTGAATGCAACGTGTGTCAGAAGGGTGAGCCGGGAGGGTAAGGTGCTGGCGATGTGGGGCCGATCGAGCCTACAGTAAGGCCCCGTTTAGATGCAATCCAAAATCCAAAAATTTTCAAGATTCTTCATCACATTAAATCTTGCGGCATATGCATAGAGCATTAAATGTAGGTAAAAAGAATAACTAATTGCACAGTTTATCCGTAATTGACGAGACAAATCTTTTAAGCCTAAATAGTCCATAATTGGACATTTTTTTACCACGTACAAACAAAAGTGCTACAGTAACCAAAACCCAAAAATTTTCGTATCTAAAAGGGCCTAAACCGCAAATCCAAAAAGCATTTGTGCTTTTCCATCCTTTCCCATCCCACCTTCTGCATTTTATCTTTACTTTTGCAGGAACCAGCTGTACTTTTGCAGGGAGCAGCAGCAGCTGTTGCAGGACGATCGGCCATGGCATGGAATGCAACCGCACTATCACAACCGAAGAGTATGTACTATTTGCATCGCATCTTTCATCGTTGGGCATCTTTTTGACCGAGTGCAGTAAAGCATTCTGCATCGTGCCAAATCCCTCCTTTTTTTCTTCCGGAGCAAGTAAATTTTTGCAAAAGAACCAGATTGCATTTAGTTCCACCCCAACTTCTAAAAAGTTGCTACAGTACCTGTCACATCGAATGTTTGCGACCCGTGCATAGAGCATTAAATGTAGACGAAAAGAAAAACTAATTGCACAGTTTGGTGGGAAATTACGAGACGAACGTTTTGAGCCTAATTAGTCCATGTTTAAACACTATTTGTCAAATAAAAACGAACGTGCTACAGTAACCCTAAAATCCAAATTCCTACTACTAAACCCAGCCATAGAAGAAAAAATAATATCACCAGGAGTTGGCAGGGAGGGTGCGACAGAGACGGACGTACCCGTGCCAATCGGAACTGGTGTGCCAATTTTGCTAGGTGCACACGAGACTCTGGGCCTGTTTAGATGAAATTAATCCAAGGGCTTGTTCGGCTGGTATTAAAGCCGACTTATAAGCCGGCTGAAGCTGTTTTGTTGTGAGAGAAAAATACTGTAGATTCTAGCTGATAAGCCGGCTGATAAGTTCAGTAAATTAGCTATAACCCATCTAACTTTTCTATAACCCATCTAAAGCCGGCTGATAAATTAGTTATAACCCATCCATTAATCCTCCTGTTTGATACACTGTAGCTAACTTTTAATTAGCTAGCAATTAGCCCTTAGATCTAAATGGACCATCCATCAAGAAGTTTAGACCTGCTTTAGATTGTTTCCATACGTGCACACGTGCAAGTTCGAGACATAGGTGCGCTCCATCTGCTGTCACGCCGCCATGTTCTACCCCATGTTTTAAAGGCGGTTAGGCGTCCAGGCGAGTGCTTGGTACGCCTGGACGCCTAGGCGACGCCTAGGCGACAAGGCGCCACTGTTTTCCAAGGCGAGCTGGGTACGCCTGGACGCCTAGGCGTCGGCTAGGCGACGCCTTTAAAACACTGTCTACCTCCTCATCTACATGTGCTTCAAGCCTTCGACGACGAACGATTTGGTAGGGATATGGGGACGTACTGTACCCCCGTATCGAACGGCCCGCGGAGGCTGCGATGTCCTGCAGGTTGCCGCTTCATTTGGTCGCCTGTCTAAACTAATAGAGTATATACTATATAGGACCGAGCTCCCTAGCTCTGTCGTTAAATAAATTAATTTCTAGAGTTTCTTGAGTCGAACTTAAAACTAAGAAAACTTAATTAAATTTAATTTATAAAAAGATCAGTAAGACTTATGACACTTAAATTTAGTATAATTAGAAATAACATATACTCCCTCCGTATTGGTAAATGAAGTAGTTTTGCATAGGATTTAGAATATCAAGGCGTGACTAATTAGGATGTATTTTTTCCTGTTTGCCCTTATTAAATAAAGCTACGGGTTATATCTAAACAACAAATTTGAACAACAGGGCTGGTTAACGTGCCAATGCCCAAGGCAGGTGGTACAAGGTTCGATTCCTCTCTGCGCGACGGAAACAAAGAGACGGCACGGGGGCATTCACGTCCAAAACAAGGTTATAAGAGATCTAAAACCAGGTTTGGGCGTTTGGGTTACCCAATTTTTTGGGTCGGGTAATTCGGGTAATGAAAACTGCTACCCGATGTTAGTCCTGAAAAAACACTACTCGTAATTTCGGGTACCCGATAATTCGGGTTTAGGTATTCCCGATATACCTGAATTTATAAAAAAAAATAACAAACTACACAAATATTTAGTAGCAATTTATATATAATTTTAGCAGCAATTTATATAGAATTTCAATAGCATTTTATAGAGAATAATGTATTACAGTCACTTGTTCAAACAGAGAGCATTATATTCTAATAAAGTGACAAGTTCAAGTGTTCAACTAACAACACATGATAAATACAAAGAAATAGACAAATGTTTGGGTAATTCGGGTAGTTTGGGTACCAGGGGATATTTCTCGAATTACCCTTTGGCTCTGTTCGGCTGGACTATAAGCCGCTTGTGTTGATTTCTACGGCTGATTTGTTGGAAGAGAAAAATATTGTATCATGGCTAATAAGCCGGCTTATGAGAGCAGCCGAACAGAGTCTTATCGCTATCCGAATTTGGGATCGGGTATCTTGGGTTCGGATAATTCAGGTACGGGGTATCGGTTATTTTGCCTAGGCTTATCTAAAGCGTCTTTATTTGTGCAAGTAGCACCACATCCTAAAAAGACTTCCTTTACCGATACTGAGGGAGTAATATCATATATATTTTTGAAATATATTATTTGATGTTATAAATAATTAGAATTAACATATAATATATCCAAACGTAAAAAAGTTTATTTGTTTAGAGTCGGAGGAGTAAATTCAACTAAAATGATTGTCGAAATATCGAAACCGACAAACACTGTTCCAACGATCGCATGCATATGGCTGCAAACGACAACAACGACTTGCGCGTTGTTTAATGCTCATATAGGATATATCCGTACTGTTTCTTCTGGCTAAAATGAGACAAGTTTAGAAAGCAATTTAGTCCAAGATCTCATATAGGACATCCGTACTCCAGTAGCTACAATAAGACTTACAAAACTCGCTCATACTCCCTCGGCCCGTAAATGTTAGTAGCTACGATTTGCGTATGGATAACTTTCACTACTAGAAACAGTAGTTTTGTCATGTGCCACAGACACTCAACAAAGCCCGAAAAACACTCGGCAAAGAGCACACAGCATCTACAGTACCGGCAAACAACAGCTTTGCCGAGCGTTTTCTGTCGGGCACTCGACAAAACTTTGCCGAGAGCTGAAAACGACACTCGACGAAAAAAAGTACGTGACGGAGTGGAAACGGTCACAACACGTTTGCCGAGTGTCAAATATTAGGCATTCGGCAAAGCTTGCCTATTTGCCGTGTGTCAAAGTTTGGGCCCTCGCCAAATCTGGCCTATTTACCGTGTGTCAAAGTGTGAACACTCGGCAAAGATTGCTTTTTGCCGTGTGTCAAAGATGGGGCACTCGGCAAAGTGACTCCTTTGCCATGTGTCAAAGTATGGACACTCGACAAAGACCATTCCGAAATCCACAGTGTCGGGTTCATAAATCCGGGGTCCCTCGGGGACCGGCTTCCACGCCAGGGCTCGGCCCAGGAGGACGGCCTTTTTTCTTCTAGACTGGCCCTAGAGTCTAAATTCAACAGATCGGAGCACTCGCTTCAGGCCCAGGCCGCCTTCGGCCCATCTTTTCCGACCGGAGCACTAGCTCAGGCCCAAGCCAACTCCGAACAGTCTCTCCGATCGGAGTGCGAGCATCAGGCCACGACCGCCTCCACACGGCCTCCACTCAGAAAACCTGACTCGAGGATTGCCTCCGACTCTGGCCCCGTGTGTCCGACCGGGTGTCATAGAAAATCCTGCCCATCGCTATTCTCCGACTGACGCACCAGAGCCGACCGGGGCCATCCGACCGGGGATGTCCGCTCGGAAGGAACTAGAAGGCGTACGGAGAAAGGCAAGACAAAGCCCACAAGTCAAACCACGGCACCAAGGACCATACCCTGTGGAATAGTACTTTACAACCGCCCTGCCACAAATAGTATTGTAGGCACCGACATTTGCCTCTACAGTGTTGTAGGCGCCGGTCAAACACCCGTACGGTAAGACCCCCCATGTGCCTCTGGGCATCAACAGTGTTGTGGGCGCTGGAACTCACTGTACCAGGTGAACGTGGTAAAGCCATGCCTCCAGTCGGAGAGACAGTATTTTGCAGGTACCGACATCCTCCAGTTCTGAAGAAAGCAGCTCAACCTCTCACATGCCTCCGACAATTCTACAGTACATCAACAGTGTTGCGGGCGCCTACCATCTTCTTGTACCCGACGGCGTGGGCAACAAGACTGAGCAACCGACGTACCTCTTTCCTTTTACTTGTAAAGCTATTTCCTTCCTCTATAAAAGGGGAGATGCGCTCCCTCCAATCCCAACAAGTTCCAATCAGTTCGACTCAGGTCCAGTTAGTTCCAAGTTGTTGCTTCCTGGGCTGATCTGTGACTCCACGACAACCACAAAGCCGCCAGGCTTGCGCCTCGAGTGCACGCTTGAGCACCTAGCTCGTAGCCTAGCTCCAGTCGATCTCGGCCCTTTCGACCGGACCGACCGGACACCCATCTCTCTCCTTCTCGTTTGTAACCCCACTACAGACTTCGAGCACCTGGGCTCAGGAATAAAGTCACCGACCGACCCACACTGGACGTAGGGCATGTTGCCTAAACCAGTATAAACCCTGTGTCATTGAGTGCAGGCCACCTCCGATCACAATGTACAGCAAAACTACAAATATTCACTAGTTGGTCACTTTCTGTACCGACACACAGAATTTGGCTTCTTTGCCGAGTGTCATAGACTCATAGGGCAGACACTCGGCAAAGATGCCATTTTAATCCCAGAATGCATAGAATTTTGCCACGTGTCCACGTTGCCGAGTGTTTTACACCTGGCACTTGACAAAAGGCCTCTTTGCTGAGTGTTACACTAGGCAAAGCTGCCACAAATAATCAGTTTATTAGGTTCGGTCACAGCCACATATCATATTCAAATAAACATCACATCCATCATAGATAGTTCACAATAAGCATCACAGACAGTTCATATAGATATATCGACAACACATAGATGCAAATAAACTTCAGAATCCACAAATAGTAGTCACAGGTAATCCACAATCACAAGTAGTCATAGCCTATTCATAACCACAAGTAGTCATAAATAATCCATAAATGCAAATACAAATAAAATCACAAGTACTTAGGCCACAAGTTCACTGCGACAGGGCTTCACTTAGGCCACGAGTTCCACTGCAACGGGGCTGGGTCATGAGGCTCATTCGATGCCGCCGATTGATGCTGCACCAAGGAGAAGAGATTAGCATGTGTGAGACAAGATTAAACAACACTAGTAGTCTTTTTTTCCTCAACTGTGAAGGCTAACAGCAGCTAATAACGCAACGGAATCACAATATTACAAATTACAAAAAACAAAAACCCAAATCCTTCACACAAATAGACTGGTGATGACATAACTTTGTACCACTCAAACGAAACTGAAAAAAGACATTTTAAATAACTAACAATCTCTAGATGACATTTTGAATAACTTTACTCTCGTTCAAAGGATGCAAAGTAAGATTGATTCTGCATAAACTAGATTATAAGATTGTAAAGCGACTCGCAGTGCCTGAAATAGTATTTGGAGCAGGAGGAGGAGGGGCTGGAAATGGTGGTGGAGGTTGACCGATTGCAGCATAAACACCCCTCATATATTCAAACATCTATAGCTCCATCCTCTGTCGCTATGCCACCATCTCTGCCTCCATCCTCTGCCGCTCTGCCTCCATCTTCGCCTCTAGCTCCTCCCGGCGCCTCGTTTCTTGTTCTAGCTGAGCCTACAATATTTTTATCCCAATGTTACAATACAATGCAAAAGTATGTAAAAATCAATGAACGATGAATAAAACAGAAATAACCTAGAGTGCGTTCATCTGGAACCGTGTAGAGTCCGACCGTGGGTGTATCGCCGGACTGGAACCCGTGCTCCGTGCTCGAATCTGGGAGAGAGTGGGAGTACTGGCCGTGTCGATGGTGCCGTCACCAATCCAGAACCGGCCATGCTTCTTGCCTCCTCCTGCCCTCATAACCACTTCTCCATCAAGGTCGTGGGTGCTCAGATCGTACTCTAGGCCATGGACCTGCCTTGCCATCGATGTGTATCCTTTGAGACGGCTATGGACGGACTCGTTGCTGTACGCCGAGGGTGGGTCCTCCGGGTTGTAGGCGACGTCGCCTTCCCCTTGTGGGCCAAAGCATATGCCACGAATTGGGTGCAGGGCTGGCCACCATGTGATGCCGACTGCAAAAAAGCAATATGATTAGAAATTATGTAGAGTTGAGCCTTAGAATAAAGAAATGAATTCACGTACCCATCTAGCCGCATATTCTGAGAGGTTGAGGTTGCCTTGATGGTGTGTTGGACCCGACTTTATAGCAACACAGAAATGTCACCAATGTTCGCAATCCAGCTTTATAGCTAGGGAGGCTGCAACCAAAAAACCAACACGGAACAGGCGAGGGGGCGAGGTTTTGTTTTTGCCGCCGGCTAGCATTGCCCCTGCGGGGATCGAACCCAGCATGCGCGGGTGCTACTGAGGCCACCTGACCACCCTGGCAGGTGCCCGTTCGCAGGGAGGCTGCAATCAGAGATGCAAGAAAAACAAAATCACCAAGGATCATATTATTCCCGATAACATATCGACCACGGAGGTAAAAATTTTCAAATGTATATAACACAATCATCATATTATTCCTGGTAAAATATCGACCATGGATGTAAAGTTTTTCACATGTATATGTCCTGATGCCAATAACCTCGAGAACAATCCAAATTGCTAGCTATGCTACCGTCAATGAACTAAAACAAATCACATTTAGCTTTGCAAAGGCTCTCCTGTCAGAAAGCAAGTTTGGCACCAGTGTCACCGACCAGTGGAGGTGGCGAACCTGGGCGGTGGCGGCGTCGAGCTTCAGCGGCGGCGCGGGAGGCCAGCAGGGTCGTGGGGACGGCGCGTGGGAGGTCGGCGTGGACGCGCGTGGGAGGCCGGCGTGGACGCGCGAGGCCAGGAAAGGGCACCGAGCACCGGCCAACATGGGGTGCCGGCCGCCGGGCGCGCGCAGGGCTGGAGTGGACGGCAGCGGTCGCGGCGTCGGGCTTCCGGGGCCCGGGCAGCGTCGGCTTCTGCGGCGGCGCGGGAGGCCAGCAGGATCGCGGGGACGGTGCGTGGCAGGCCGGTGTGGACGCGCGAGGCCAAGAGAGGGCACCGGGCGCCGACCAATAGGGGTGCCAACCGCCGGGTGCGCGCAGGGCAGGAGGGGACGGGTGTGGGTGGGCAACGTCGGGGGCTGCTGTGGGCGGGCACGGGACCAGCGACGTCGGCAGGCGTGGGCGGGCGGCGGTGCGCTAGACCAGCGGTGGCGGGGGCTGGTGGTGTGGGCGGGCGGCGGGGCCGGCCGACGGTGTGGGCGGGCGCGAGCGCGCGGCTGTGTTTGATTGTGCGTGTGTGTGCGGCCGGGTGGGGATTAGGGTGGTTACAAGGCGGTTTGCCGAGCGCCCGCAATCTAGCACTCGGCAAACCCCCGTTTTGTTTTTTTTCATTTTCAATAACTAAACTGCTCGGTGGGGCCGTGAAGGGGTTTGTCGAGTGTTCGCGATCTAGCACTCGGCAAACCCCCATTTTTTCATTTTCAATAACTAAACTGCTCGGTGGGGCCATGAAGGGGTTTGCCGAGTGTCCTAGGTCTGACACTCGGCAAAATTGAGATTTGTCGAGTGCCATATATCGGGCACTCGGTAAACTGATTTGATTTTTCCATATACCTATTCATTATTTTATTTTATTATTTTTGTGTAATATATTTTTTATTTCCTATGGTTACTGGACTGGATATGTAAAGCATCACATACATCACAAATCCATCAAGATTTATATTACAAATATTACAATAATGTATATATCGTTTTAGTAAAAATGTATATACTACAATAGAAGTTTCGTCATCTCTGGATCTATACTACTCTTATCCTTGGCTTGATCAATGCTGAAAGATACTCTTTTACTCAAGACATGGTCCATGGCGAAGGATGCTAGCTTGTCTTGTAGTTCTTTGATCTTGAAGTCTAATAGCTTTTGGGGTTTTAAGTTTCTCACGCTATCGTTGAAGCAAGATGACATCAACATGCACAAGTGTTAGACAAAACAATAGTGTGTTTTATTGAATTAACCGATATACATAAAATAAGAAACATACACACCATTTTATTTCCTTCCATTGTGCTCTCGTTGAGGTACTAATGCATTGCCCACATCACGTAGAACCCGCATTTGTTGTTGGCTATTAACTGTTCTAGGGGTATGTGTTTCCATATAATGAGCCTCGAAATGTTTATTCATGTGCGTGTCTATATTTTTCTTGACTCAGCGTGACACTATAAAGTGTGAAAGGTGGTGAAATTAGAATGTGCTATGTGATTAGAAAATTATATGTTACTAGCTTCACTTACTTACTTAGCACCATGAGTAGGTCATTGATGTGAGAAATTTCTCTTCGAGTCGCACACCTCGACATGTGATTGTGCAAGTTTGATATCTACGAGGACGTATTGAAAACTGCACTCACAAACTTCCAATGCTAATCAGACCTAGTTAACAAATAACCTTCAAAAAAATAAGAAGCACCTAGCTAGGCCCATATATGGGGCACTCAGGCAAACTTATTATTTCATACAATACCACATCTGTACCTACCAAATGGACCCAGAAATATATCAATTCTTAACATGGAGTACCACATGTTGTATGTGGAGAGTAGAAAAAGTTTCAAGGTCAGGAGTGAAAAAAAAACTTATTATTTCATGCAGTTGTAGCTCAAATTCAATGTATATCAATTAAAATTCTATAATTGCACTTAACAAATTAAAATTATCGAACGGATCCAAAAATTTACCAAAATTACACATGGATCAATTTATGCTCTCTATTACCTATACAAAAAGTTTTGAAGTCAAACCCCAATTCGACCGTCACTTTGAATCCAAATCTTACCGAATCCTTCTCTACGCTACGATTCTTCTTCTGAGATACTTCGGATTGTAAACATCGTGCGTGATAGATTATCCGAAACCTTTTCAATTTTTTACCATAGCCTCCACGTATGATATCATGAGATTGATAAATCTCATGATTTTCAGACTTCGTT